>NC_079206.1:17014581-17269581 GCF_026745355.1 Beta vulgaris subsp. vulgaris
AATCAGATGTTATAGTTGTTGTCCCTCAATTTGTGCAGTACTTGGAAACTGTTGAAGATATTGATCCTCCTAATGAAAGCTAAAAGTCCTACTGCCAGCTCAGCTAAGATCAGCTCAACAGTTTGTTACAAATAGTTAGTTATAACTAGTAACCTGTTGATTACCTGTTTTGTTCAGGTTATATAACAGAATACTTTTCTGTTATTTTGTAATGAGATCAGCATTATATAAAAGCTGATTCCTTCATCATTTTCAGTTGATGTAATAATTCTTCTACTGAATAAAATTCTCTCTCTCTCTTCCTCTCTAATTTTCTTTCTCTCTATACTCTTCTATGGTGATCAGTTTATGAATTTCAATATGGTATCAGAGCTGACTAAGTTCTTGATGTAATTGATTGTTTCGATTTTAGCTGGATATTTTCTGCTGAATTTTTTCTTGATTCTGCGAATTTGAGGTTTGATCTATACCTCATTTTATTGCTAAATTTTTTCCTTGATAATCTGTTGATTGATTCAACTCGTGGTTGAATTTCTTCTTTGATTCTTATAATTCTGAAATTTGTTGTTATTACACAAGTTATGATATGAGAAATTTATGTTGTTGATTGATTCTGAAATTTCATTCTCTGTGATTCTAATATTCTTGATCAGATTTTAATTGATCTTTCCTCTTTCTAAAATTCTTCTCAAAATGTCTGAAAACTCTGAGATTCCTACATCAAACTCCACAAACTCCACAATTCCGCTCACACAAAATCCTTCCAGTGTCTATTTTCTTCATCCTTCAGAAAATCCAGCTAATTCACTTGTATCTGTGAAATTTAGTGGAGAGAATTTCACTGAATGGAAAAGAGGAATTACAATTGCTTTAGCCTGTAAGAATAAGTTACCATTCATAGATGGAACACTTCCTAAACCATCACCATCTGATCCTGTTTTTCCTGCCTGGGAAAGATGCAATGCAATGGTTACTTCGTACATTTTGCATTCTCTTGATACTAATATAGCTAGAAGTGTGATTTATTTCACATTTGCAAGAGAGATTTGGCGAGACCTTGAGGATAGATATTCTCAAAATTCTGGAGCACAGTTATACTCAATTCAGTAAAATCTTCATGAATTGACACAAGCATCTAGTCCAGTAGCTGAATTTTTCACTCAAATTAAAGCTCTATGGGACCAGCTCAATGACATTAAACATGTTCCTGTATGTACTTGCAGTGGTTGTACATGTAATCTTACCAAACGAATTCTAGAACAACAGCAACAAGAGAGATTAATACAATTGTTGATGAAGTTGAACAAGCAATATGCAAATGTAAGATCTAACATCCTCCTGATGCAACCATTACCTAATGTCTCTTTGGCATATAGGTTATTGATTCAAGAAGAGCAATAAAGAAATGTTGCTACTGTTGAAATTCTCCTCCTATGGCCTTTGCAGCTGAAGATACAAAGAGATATACATCTTATCAATCTAATCCTTCTGTTGGTAGAGGTTCTGGTTCTTGGAACAGACCTTATCAATCTTATTCTACTGCTGGTAGAGGTTCTTGGCCTAGAAAAACTTTCTATTGTGAACATTGCAAGATGACTGGTCATTCAATTGAAAGATGCTTTAAACTCCATGGTCCTCCATCTGGTTACAAGGGAGGTAAAGGCAAACGAATTGCAGCTATTGTCTATGGTGATGATGATGAAGGACAGTCAGATTATGATGCTGAACCAGCTCATCTTACTACTAGTCAGATTATGATGCTGAACCAGCTCATCTTACTACTGAGCAATACCAGAAGTTTTTGGATCATATGCAAGCACAAAACTCTACTAAGCAGCAACAATCAGTTCTATCTGATTCTCTGAATGCACAGAATCTTGTGCATTCAACTCATACTTCAGCTTATGTGGCAGGTACATGCTTATTGTCTTGTTTTAATGCTAAGTGGATCATTGACAGTGGTGCCACTAATCATATCTGTTCCAACTTAGATTTATTTGATTCATATGCCAAGTTCACTAAACCCAACAATTCTATTACCATTGCTAATGGTAAGCAAGCTGTGGTTGAACACATTGGACATGTTAAGTTCCAAAATGGTGTGGTTCTTCAAAATGTGCTCCATGTACCAGGGTTTACTTTCAATCTTATCAGCACTCACAAACTATGCAAAGATCTTGATTGTGATGTTGTTTTCACACATGATGCATGTTTACTCCAGGGTCATTCACAGACCAATACCCTAGTTCTTGGTAAATTGGAGTCAGGACTCTATGCTGCAGGAGCTGACTACGCTGTTTTATAGAAGAATGTGAAGCCTGCTAGTACACTGTGTATTGCAAATAATTAAGCAGTAAAACTATGGCACTTGAGGCTAGGCCATTTGCCATTTAATAAACTTCATCATGTTATAGATGAGTTACACACTTCTACTACTTGTGATGATCTGTGTCAAGTGTGCCCTCAGGCTAAGCACACTAGATCTTCATTTCCTACTACTAGTATTAAAACCTCTGCTTGCTTTGAGCTTTTACATATAGACACTTGGGGTCCATACAAGATATCTACTCATGATGGTTGTAATCAGTTCTTAACAATAGTAGATGATTTTTCAAGACATACCTGGATTTTTCTTATGAAACATAAATCAGATGCAGTTGATATTCTTAAGCATTTTCTTGTTTATATTCAGACTCAATTTAATGCTTGTTTGAAGTGTATCAGATCTGATAATGCCAAGGAATTGTGTGAAGGAGCTATTTTACAATTTTATAAGCTTCATGGTATTGCTCATCAAAGGAGTTGTCCTGATACTCCACAACAAAATGGTGTTGTGGAGAGGAAGCATAGACACCTCTTGGAAACTGCAAGGAGTTTATTCTTTCAATCTCATGTTCCTGTGGATTTATGGGGAAAGTGTTTACTAATTGCCACTCATTTGCTTAATAGAATGCCATTAAGTTCTATACACTCCAAGACACCTTATGAGCTCCTTCATGGCACTAAACCTGATCTGAGTCACTTAAAAGTATTGATCCCAAGGCTACTTCATGTGTTTTCATTGGATACCCACATGATCAAAAGGCCTACAAAGTTATGGACATCACAACCAAGAAAATTTTTATTTCCAGAGATGTTCAATTTCATGAGAAACACCTTCCCTTCCATTTTTCTGCCTCATCATCTTCATCTTCTCCTTCACCTATTTTCCTTCCTATAAACACTTTACCTTCTCATGACTATCATTTTGAAGTTCCTGAACCATTTCTCTTTCCATAAACTTTTTCCCCACCTTCTTCTCTCCCACATACCACTGACCCTACCACCACAGATACTTCTTCTTCCATTTCTTCCTTACCTATCACTGAACCTACCTCCACAAATACCTCTTCTTCTATTTATTCTTCCCCACAGTCTACTTCTAATTTAATTCCATCTGTCAGACACTCTAGTAGAACTACAAAACCTCCTATATGGTTGTCAGATTATGTAGCTTCTGTCAGTCTTTCACCTCATTGGTGTAATCTTGTTCATTTGAGACTCTTCCATCTACTATTCAATCACTCATAGCTCACACTTCCTCTATCACTGAGCCTAGTAGTTATTTGGAAGCTTCTCAGCATGAAGGATGGGTAGATGCTATGCAAAAGGAGATACAAGCCTTAGAGTGATGGCACATGGATACTCACTACTCTTCCTACAGGGAAAAAGGCAATAGGTTGCAAATGGGTTTTTAAAGTCAAGCTTAAAGCTGATGGTTCTCTAGAAAGGCTCAAGGCTAGACTTGTTGCAAAAGGCTTTACACGGCAATATGGGGTTGATTTTGAGGAAACCTTTTCACTAGTTGTTAACATGGCAACTATCAGATGTCTCTTGTCCTTAGCAGCTAGTAAGGAATGGTCTATCTTTCAATTAGACATCAACAATGCATTCTTGCATGGGGATCTTTCAGAAGATATTTATATGCAGATGCCTCAAGGTATTCCTAATCCTAATAAGCTTGTTTGCTTGCAAGTTACAGAAATCCTTGTATGGGCTTAAGCAAGCCTCAAGGCAGTGGTTTGCGAAGTTGACTTCAGAATTACTTGCACAAGGTTTCTTACAATCCAAAAATGACTACTCTTTGTTTCTCAACAAGAGTGAGTCACACATTATCATAGTTGCCATCTATGTAGATGACATAATCATAACAGGGACTGATGTTGCTGCAATTAAAGCTTTGAAGCTCCATTTACATAATGTCTTCTGTATGAAAGATCTTGGAAAAATGCATTACTTCTTGGGGATGGAAGTAAGTTATGTTCATCAGGGCATTATTATGACCGAAAAGAAGTTTTCTAAAGAACTTCTTCAGTCCAGTACATTGGATGTCTCCAAGATTGCTAAAACACCTCTCTCTGTGAATGTGAAGTTGCTTGCTGATTCAGGAGAGTACTATTCAGATCCTGCACTTTACAGAAGCTTAGTAGGTAAACTAAATTTCTTAACTCACACAAGGCCAGACTTGTCCTATGTTGTTCAAACTCTAAGTCAGTTCATGCACCAACCTAGAGTTGAACATTTCACTGCCTTACATCATGTTTTAAGATACCTTGCTGGCACCTTAGGACAAGGTATCTTGTTAATAGCCACATCTCAGTTAACTTTGAGGGCTTATTCTGATTCTGACTGGGCATCATGCCCCAACACCAGAAGATCTGTTACAGGCTATGTAATGCTTCTAGGTACTTCTCCTATCTCCTGGAAGTCCAAGAAGCAAGCTACTATTTCCAAGTCTTCTTCTGAGGCAGAATATAGGGCAATGGCTGCTGCAGCAGCAGAAATTACATGGCTAGTCAGGCTCTTGCAAGAATTGGAAGTTACAAACCTTAAACCTATTAAATTATTATGTGACAATCAATCTGCTATTTCTATTGGTAAAAATCCAGTTCTACCTGAGCGTACTAAACATATAGAACTTGATTACCACTTCACAAGGGAAAAGGTGATGAAAGGACTTATAGAGTTGTCTTACTTGCCTACACAAGAACACTTAGCTGATCTTTTTACAAAGGCATTGCCTTCTTCTCAACATTTACGTCTGAGTTCCAAGCTAGGAATGGTTGATTCCCTCGCTAGCTTGAGGGGGGCTGTTGAAGATATTGATCCTCCTAATGAAAGCTAAAAGTCCTACTGCCAGCTCAGCTAAGATAAGCTCAACAGTTTGTTACAAATAGTTAGTTATAACTGGTAACCTGTTGATTACCTGTTTTGTTCAGGTTATATAACAGAATACTTTTCTATTATTTTGTAATGAGATCAGCATTATATAAAGCTGATTCCTCATCATTTTCAGTTGATGTAATAATTTTTCTGCTGAATAAAATTCTCTCTCTTTCTTCCTCTCTAATTTTCTTTCTCTCTAATACTCTTTTATGGTGATCAGTTTATGAATTTCAACAGAAACACATTTCAAAGGCATAGTACAGTTTATTAGAACTGGTAACGCTCCTGAATTATGTGAGGGATTACTTATATAATTCTACTTGCATAAAGGCATAATGATTTAGAAAAAGTTGTCTTGATACTCCCCAACAAAATGAGGTTGTTGGGAGAAAACATGATAGACATATTCTAGCAGAGATTTCTAGAGCATTGTTTTTCCAAGACAAACTTCTTGCTCGGTATTGGGGGTGAGTGTGTTTTATGTGCAATGCATCTTATCAATAGAATGCCATTACATGTTCTCTATAATTTCAGTCCTTATGAAAAGTTGTTTGGTGAAGCCCCGAATCTTGATCACTTGAGAATTTTTGGGTGTTTGTATTTTGTTCCTACACTAAGACAACATAGGTCTAAATTTCATCTTAAGTTTGTCCCTCGTATTTTTCTTGGCTACTCTTCTGGCTAAAAGGCACATGAAGTTCTAAAATTACGACACTTTTCAAATTCTTCAAATTTCATTTGTTTTCATCAAGAACACTTCTCTTTCAATAACTATCAATCTTCTACTCAACCTTCTTCTTCTACATTTCAATTCTTCTCACGTACTGTTATTGACCATACTATAATCTCTTTTGACGACATTCTAGATTTTTCAATTTTCCTCTGCATCTACTTCACATAATACATGACTCTTCATCGCACTCTCTAAACACAATCTTACCATTATCTCCTACTCCATTGACTTCTATGATCCCCTCATTCATCTCCTTCTCCTATTTCGTCTGATCTCACACCTACTCATATTCAAGGCCGGCTATTGGCCTGTGCAAACATACCAATAGCACAGGGCCCAAAATAAAATAGGGCCCCCAATCTGGGAAAATAGTAGAATAAATGTCAAAAATGCAACATGAATTACAATAAATGCAGTGGCTCGGTAGTCTTGGGATAAACTTAAGGATGCTTTTGTACGAAGGTGTGGGGTTCGACTTTGCTCAACATGAATTACCTGTTCAATTTTATAAGCTTCTTTTACTTTTAAATTTTTGTTTGAAAAGAACCACAAAGAAGTATCATTACCATTTCCTATCCTATGAATTAAGCCACTTTCAAAAATCTATTAAAGTTTTCATACTTCCAAATAATAAAATATCAATTTTCAACTTATACTAATATGACTTTTATCATCTAAAGAAAAGCAGCTATATGTTGTAATTTTAACTCTATTCAATTTTTTTTACCAAAAATCTTATGATAAAAAGTACTTCTATCTTAGAGACATTTAGATAGTATACCTAAGAAATTTTCTAGGCAATACATCTTTAGAAAAACATCTATTAACCGTCTTCAAAGTATAATGATTAAACATCTTTTTAAACGATACGTTTATTAGGATTGTCTAACTTAAAATTTTAATTATTAACTTAGAATTAAATATGTTAAACTTGAAGCGCTGATTAATCATAAGACTTCTCATTGCAAAGTTGTATATTGTTAAAAAGTAATTTTAAATTTTTTTTTTATCTCTTTATGAGTTTCATATGTCTTGTATTCGTATCTTCATCGCTAAATTTTACAATCCCCTACCACTATGTAAATATAGAAAAAGTTTAGGTGTTTCATCATATAATCTAAAGGATATTAATAATAATACTATGGAGTATAATCTTATATTATAATATGATATGGAATTTTTTAAGACACCTTGATTTATAATTAGCACGGGTCCGTAATTATTTAAGACGGCTCTACTCATATTCCATCATATACTCAAAACTCTCAAAACGCTGAAAGTAACTGACACGAAACTGATGTTATTGTTGATATCAGTTCTATCTTACAACATAGAAGGAGTTCTAGAAGTGTAGCCCCTCTTTTTCACTTGTCAGATTACATTTGTAATACAGCTTCTTCTACTCCTTGGTGCATGTGCTCTTATTTCTTATACTGATTTACCTTCTCATGATACTGCCAACATTTCTTTAATTGAAAGCCTAGTTGAACCAAGTAGTTATCAAGAGGCAGCTTCTTATGCTAGATGGATAGAAGCTATGAATAAGGAAATTCCGGCTTTACAACACAATAGTACTCGGATCTTAATTAATTTGCCACCTTCTAAGAAACCTGCAGGGTGTAAATAGATCTATAAGGTCAAGCATAAATTAAATGAAACTGTAGACAGGTTTAAAGCAAGACTAGTTCCTAAAGGGTATCACTAGAAGTGGGGGAATGATTTTGATGAAACTTTCTCTCCTGTGATTAAGCTAGAAACTGTGAGATGTTTTGTTGCCTTAGCAGCAAGTAATGGATCGGATTTGTTTCAGTTGGATGTAAATAATGCATTCTTTCATGGAGGAAGAAATGTACATGACAATGCCTGAAGGTATTCCTAATCATTCACATAAAGTTTACAAGCTTGTCAATATTTATATGGTATCAAACGCAATGGTTTTACAAGTTTAAGGGGGAGTTATTACTCAAAGGATTTATTCAATAAAAAAATAATTACTCCTTATTGATTAAACACACCCTTGAACGGATCACTATCTTGGCTATTTTATATGGATGATATAATCGTCACAGAGGATAATTTGGATGTTATACAAGACATCAAAGCTCATCTAGATCATGTCTTCGGAATCAAGGATCTAGGATAGTTGTGGTTCTTTCTAGGCATAGAAATTGGATATTTAGAGTCTAAAATTTGCTGAACTCAGAAGAAATTTACTAAAGAGTTACTTGATATCGCTGGAATAACTACTCAAGAGTTGTTGCTACTCCTCTCCCTATTAATCTTGAACTTTTAGCTGATGAAGGTCCTCTGTATGATGATCCTAGCAAATACAAGTGTTTAGCAGAAAAGTTAAACCTTCTTACACATACAAGACTTGATTTGGCCTATAAAGTGCAACACCTTAGTCAGTTTCTTCAAGTTTACAGGGTTCTACACTTTGAAGCCTTAAATCACGTTCTGAAATATGTAGCTTCTACTAAGGGGTAAGGAATTTTACTTAAAGCTTCTGATCAGTTAACACTCCAAGCTTATTCTCATACTAGGGCTTGTGTTGATTCCAGAAGATCTATATCTGGATATGTTCTCTTAGAAAACTCTCCACTCAGTTGGAAGTCAAAGAAGCAAGGAATTGTGTTTAAAAGCTCCTATGAAGCATAGTATAGATCTATGTCTAGTGCAGCTAGTGATTTGACATGGCTGGTAAGACGTCTTGAAGAACTTGGGGTAACAACAAAACTTAAACCAATGACTTTACACTGTGATAACTAGAGTTCTATCCACATATATAGCTAAAAACCTTGTGCACCATGAACGTACAAAACACATAGAAATTGATGCGCACTTCATAAGGGACAAGGTCTTGGAAGAGTTTTTACAGATTACTTATCTACCCAATTCATCTCAGATTGCAGATGTTTTTACAAAGATGTTGCGCTCTCGATGGTTCACTAATCTATACTAATATATTAAAAAGCGTGCGTAAACCAGGAACGGTGCCACGTGGCACTCTCCCTAGGGAATTTTAGTTCATGAAATCCATGTACAATAAAAAAATTAGAAATTGCATAGTATAAGTTTTGATCCCATGACCTCAAGTTCATGTACTTAAGTTTTAACCACTAGACCAAGTTGTATTTAGTGCTATCATATCAAAGTACAATATTAATAAATGAAAATTTTCTTACCCGGGGCATAGCCTGGGCCAAATAACTAGTTTTCTTTCAAAAATTGACATGGTTGATACCTTCATTAGTTTGGGGGGTGTTAAATAAAATTAGATAATATGAAGAAACAGCAACATGTTCTCAACAATCTACCAGCTCAATAGCCACCTCAGCAGGATTTAGTTAGCATCACCTCAAAGTCAGTTAGCTTGAGTCAATTATGTTAGTTAGTTTTATTTTCCCTTTCGTCTTCTTCTCTATTCTACTACTTGTATATAAACTATTCTCTCAGCATATGTTCATACTAGCCTTCATATGCACGCGATGCGTGCGTTAATTTCAAAATTTGTTATTCTATTAGATACTCCATTCGTACTTTATTTATGATTAAACTTAAATGTGAAAAATTTAACAGTTAGATGAATTTAGATATATTAATTCGCTAATGTAAAAAAATAAAAAGGTTGTGAGTGATTGTTAATATTACTTTTTTGTGAATGAATATCGAACAGAAAGAACAAAAATAATGAGTTGGTTTAACTGAATTAAAGAGTATCAAAAGTAGTGAACGTTCAGACTTTTCATGTGCACGTTATGTATGCCATCTTTTTTTATAAGGTATAAATATTTTGTTCATTTACTTTTTGATTGGAGTATTTGATGCATGTACCATTTTAAACTTGTTTTAAATGGCAAGTTGGAATGAGAATTTTTAAATGATTTGCTTTTGTAATTTTTTTCATTCCATTAATTAAATCATTAAGGGTATTTTAGTCACTTCAAAAGAGGACACCACACCTCCTCCCTTGGCTTATATAACAAAGATTCACTCAGAGAATTATAAACTTAAGTTGTAATTCTCTCTGTAAAACTCTCTCAGTAAATGGAAGGAAAACTTATTTCAAATAAGCCAATATTTGCGCGATCTTCTCAAAATAAGTAAATTTTTGGATTAATCCTGACTAAGTTAAGCTTCTGTGACTGTTTTTTTTTAGTTTAACATGGTTGAGTCCTATTTAATAGGTTACATGTGATGCGTATTATAATATGATTGGTTCACTTTTTATTTTTTTGTGCTTTTTTCATATCCTTAATTTTATTTCTGATTTTTGCGTAACCCTCCTCCCCACACTTTCTCTCTCCTTCCCCTCCAGACCATCTCTCTCCTCCACTCCCTTATCCACCGCCCCTATCCACCTCTCACCATCTTTTGCCTCAACGTCATCTACCTCCACAACAACTTTCTTGTGGGGCCTATCCCCTAGTAGTTGCTCCTCCTCGTCCGTCTGACCACCTTTGACGTCTCTTTCAACTGCCTCTCCGGAATAATCCCGCCTTCCATTGGGAATCGCACTGGAGAAATACCCCACTTTAATGCGGCGTTGTTTCAAGAGAACAAGGAGTCTTATGAGTACCCCGAGTCATTCAAAAGCAAAATGTTGTCTTTAATGGTGGTTCTTGGGATTGAACTTGGAAGCGGGCTTTTGAGCCTTGTTGTTAGCTTTGCTGTTAGAGTTTTAGGTGGTGGGTTAATTGGGTGCTTATGGTGGGGGTTTTGATAAGTGGTTTGTGGATGGTAATACTAGTGGTTTGGGTGGTAGTAGTAGGAAGGAGGTGGTGGGTGAGAATTGAAAAAGAAAATAAGAAGTAAAACGTTTTGACTCATTAAAAAAGAATAACCCTATAAGTTTTACTCAATCGAAAACAATTAAAGGGTAGACCTAAAATGGGAAGATTTTCTAAAGGTTAGACTTATTTAAAACAATTTTTCTTAAATGGAATTAGTTTTAGCTCGCGAGCTCGGAATTGAGAGCAATCAGGGACAAAATTGCTTATATTCTTAGGGTCTGTTCTCTTCGGCATAAAACAGCTGAACTGAACTTAACTGATTGAATTGAACTGAATTGAATTGAACTGAATTGAACTAAACTGAACTGAATAGTAATATGTGAGAGTAAAAGTATTGTCAAGAACTGAACTGATCTGAACTGAACTGATCTAAACTGAACTGAACTGAAAATAAGTTGGGGAGAAGTGGCCCTTAGTTGATGTTGATTGATTCATATGCATTGGAATGTCTGATATTGTAACATAATCAAGTTAAAAATAAAAAGTTGATGTTGATTGATTCCCGGACTCTGCAAATTAAATCAAAAGCAAACAAGATTATTCGAAGGGAATCAAAGATCACAGAAATCGGGTATGAAATTTGAATTGTCAAAATCGATTAGGGAAAATTCTATTTATAAGTTTTTGATCCTAAACGAGACAAATTTGGAGGGAAAGAAGAGAAATTGTACCCACTATCTCGGCGACAATCCATGATTACTGAATAGTGCGATGAATTTCTTTTAAAGTTGCAGAGATTTGATTTGGTTTTTGTTTGAATCTAGTAACACAGTACTCTTGGAGTTTTGTTCACCTTGTAAGTTGAAACTAAAATCATCTTTGTTTTTCTTAGAGAGGAACGAAGATTTTAGGAAAGGATCAATATTGGTGCTCTTCATTCTTCAAGGAGATAGAAAATGGACAACCCACTCTATCTTCTTAACATTGGGGATCTCCATTGGCTCTTCATGGAGAGAACTTGAGAAAATGCTCTCCCAAATAGCATTGAAAGAGGATGCTCTTGAGTCTTGACACAATATGATGACACTCATGGCACATATCTTTGAAAATATTATAAAAAATAAGAATTAAAGATAATTATAAATTAGCATGTCTCAGGCCGGGCCGGGCCGGCCCATTGTTCGCTACGTGGGCTGTGAGATTGTCACGGTCAAGAAATTTCATTTCCGGCCCGCACCGGCACGAGCCCGCGGGCCGAACGCTCCTTTTTTTTTACCCTAAAAATGTCAAAAATACAACATAAAACATGGGTCGTCGCGCGGGAAGCACGAGCCCGGCCCGTGGGCCTGGGCCGGGCTGTGGACAAATTTTTAAACTTTCATGCCCATCCCGGCACGGCCCGCCACTCATGGGCGTGGGCCCTGCCTGGCCCGCCATTTACTCAAGCCCGAGGGCCGAGCCCGTGAATAGGCCCAGCGTGGCCCATGCCCACTTCTAGTCGTACCATTGCTAATTTTTGAAGGGTGGTCTTGAGGAGAAATAAAAAATAAAGTTAAACATGGGTTGAAGAGTTATGTTGTAGAGCTATTTAATGTTGGTGCTCTAAGAGCATTGTCAATGGTTGAACCCCAAGAGGTTTATGCGGAGAGAGAATCTGAAAATATTAACAAAAAAGAAGAAAGAGAGGAAAAGAGAGGAAAGAGAACCATAAACGGTTCTTCCTCATAGACCGTTTATGGAGGTTTTGCAAAAAAAACAAAAGCTGACAATTTGGGGAGGAGTAAGAGTGTTGGAAGATTTAGGAAATAGGAAAGGACGTGTGGCATGATGCCATTGGGTATTGGGATGGGATATAAGGAGAGAGAAAATAAGAGAGATAATTGATGATCCTAAAAATAAGTCTAACCATTGGGATTAAAAAAATATGGTTTTTTAAGTAAGTTGGGCATATGTGATAGGAAGGAGTGAGAAAGTAATTAAATAATTGATGACCCCCAAAAAGAGTAGTCTAACCATTGACAATGCTCCAGGGATAAACCTTTAAACACTCAATTGAACCGCCCCCACCCTCTCTTTCTCTTTCTCTTCTCTTTCTCTCTCTAAAACTCTAGCCTCCCCTACCCTTTATTCATCAATTAGGGACTGTTGTCGATGATTTCATCCATAATAAGCTCTTTTTTCCCTTTATATTTAGTTTTTAGTTCATTTTCTTATTTTGTTGAATAAATGAGTATATCTTTAAGAGATTTCCTTAAACCTTGCTATGAGATTTTTAGTCTCTGTTGTGGAGACCTCCTTCTCCCCTATGGGAGTTGTGAGTATGTTTTTTTAAGGTATGAGAAATTGTTTTCATTGGTTGAAGTTCGAGACTCAACATGAATGTATTGGAATCTCAGATGTGGTTAACATAGCTCGATCAAGAATGCTCTTGTTAAACTATATCAGAATAATAGACTTTCTCACCAATAGCTTCTTGATTTAGCAAATACAAGGGGGTTACATTGTATTACTCGATCTGATTTATTGTCGTTTCTTCGAAGACGAATTTGATTTAAACTTGTTTAATATCTATTGTAGATGTTGTTTGACCTTCAATCAATGAAATTTTATTTTATTTTTTTAAAAAAGTTGATGTTCTAAGGGATTATGCTACTCATGGCCCATGGGGGCACTAAAAGTTGGACTCATACTTTTGGGTAATATATTTAAATGTGAAACTAGCGACGAGATCAAATTTAATGAATCTAGGCAACGAGCCAGAAATTCGTTGCCATAACTTGTAATTGTGCAACAACATTCTGGGCTCTATGGCCAGATGGCCCAGATTCAACTCTTGTGCAACAAAAATTGAATATCGTTGCTCAATCTTATAATTTGTTGACTTTAAGGCCACAAAAGAAATTGTGTTGCACAAAACCCTGACAACGTGCTACGAAAATACTGTTTGTTGCCCAAACTAAACTCTTCAGTCGCCTAAACTAATTTTCCTTGTAGCGTACGTAACTAGTTTCAATTGGATTTGCGACATAGTACCCGATTTAAATTATTAGAGTATGATTTGATCAAGTTGATTTATACATCTATGTGTTTTGATTGATTGGGTTGATAGTTCTTAATGTTACTAATAATCTGAATTTTGCTCTAGTTGTGAATTATTAGTGATCGTAGGATTAAGAGTTAACTTTTGCCTAATTTAAAGTTAGCTATTACCTCCCATTATTTAGTCATAATACTGCGAGAATTTCTCTTGATTGGATTGGAGAACACGGATAAGGGAAAATTTTCTACTATAATACGTAACATTAACTTGTCATATTGTTTTTGCAACTAATCATATGTGACCCAGATTTGCTATTAAAAGTTTGAATACATTTAAGTTTATGTGGGTAGCTTCTCTTCACTTGTAAATAGGTCAGTTTTTCATTTACTTATGTTCTTCAACCCCCAATCTATCTAAATAGTGTAAATAGGTAAATAATTGCATAATCTAACTTATTTATGTGATTAGTATTATTTTTAACAATCCGTCTTGTATGGACCCGGTTCACACTAAATATAGTGTGGACCAGGCCTAGGCACGTGACTCGTTAAGAAGTACTCACTTATACACTATATCAAAAATAGATACACTATATTAAAAATAGATACACTATATCAAAAATAGATACACTATATGATACACAGGTAGACTATATCAAAAATAGATACACTATATCATAACTACGTACACTATATCATACAGAGGTACACTATATCATAACTAGGTATACTATATCCTATAGGAACACTATATCATAACTAGGTACACTATATCCTAAAGGAAAATATTTATTTAAATGCATTACAGAAATATACACTATATCAAAAATAGATACACTATATCAAAAATAGATATACTATATTATACATAGGTACACTATATCATTTTAACATACACTATATCATTTTAACATATACTCCCTTTGTTTTTTTTATCTTTCTCACTTGGAATCTTGGCACTATTCATACTTAGAGAGAATCTTCTCAATTTTTTTCAATTTATAAGAAAAAATATAGTCATGTGGGATCTTGTTTGATTCGTCTCAATTAGTACATTATTAATATTCAATTGTTATAATTTTTACTAATATATAAGGAAAGATATTTAAGTTCAAAGAGGTGCATTGGGAGACGCGCATAGGAAAGTGAGAATGATAAAAAAAAAATACAGATGGAGTACTATATTTTTTAACATATACTATATTATTTTAACATACAATATATCATTTTAACAGAGTTAAGTATCCAGGAGGGTACTGAACTTTGATGAAAGTATCAGTTAAGGTACTGAACTTTCAAAAGTACCAGTTAAGGTACTCAAATTGGATGTCTGTTAACTTAAGGTACTGAACTTTGTTTTGTACCGTTAACATCCCCAAAAATAAAAAAAAAATGTGACATGGCATTAATTAAAAAGAAAAAGCTGACATGACATTAATTATAAAAATTCCAAACTCTTTTCTCTCTCCTCTCATTCATCACCTTCTTTTCTCTCTCCTCTTATTCTTCAACCTCTTTTTACTTTTTACTTTTTACTACTCAAACTTTAGTTTAACATTAATTCCCACCATCAATCTCATCACCTCCTACATTAATCATACAATTTTGTTTCATACTCTCACTCTCAATCCTAATGACCCATCAAAAATAAATAAAAAATATTAGTTTTTTTACAAGATTTTAAAATGGAGATACAATGCCAAAAAATTGAATAATCATATTCAGTACAATTTTCACAAACTATCTTGACTTTTTTCTCTTCCTCTGTTTTTCCATTTCATCACATTCTCTTTCACTTAGGTGAAGTACTACATATAGTAGCCATTGTATCTGATAACTTATAATTTAAACCTTTTCGAAGATGAAATAACATTAATGGACACTTACCGCTGTTCCTTTTAAGTTAAACAACTTCTTTTTGTTGAATGCAACCATGAGATTTGCAAGCTGAGGAATATAGTGGCCTACATCAACAAGTAAATATTACAAGAAACCTTAGTTGATCAATCACAATTTTTCATGTGAAATGCAGCCCACAAAAGTTTGAAATTATATATAAGAAATTAACCAAAATAAAGTTCACCTGCATAACTTTCTCCCGTAATGAAAAGATCCCTGTGTTTATACTGTGGAAACTTGTTGAACCACCTCCTCAAAAACACCAAATTGTCTCTGGCTTAAAACACAAAACTATAATCTCAGCTCAATATAGAAACTTTTCAATTCATTATAGTTTGATCACATCTAAAAATAGAAACTTGCAAGTTTACTGGGTTATTTTCTCATAATTAAAATAACATAATATAGTTTCTTGCATAAAAAATACCTGTAACATAATTAAAATAACATAATATAGTTTCTTGCATAAAAAATACCTGTAACAGCATCACTAACTGCATCATAGCCTGTAGTGTCAATGGAATTGTGAAGTGTGACTTGCGCGAGAGAAGAATGGCTTGGCACGAATGGTGCGCCCGCACCAAATGTCGGTGCGCCCGCACCATGTCAGGTGCGCCCGCACCAAGTAGTGGTGCTCCCGCACATTCGCTACGACAGATTTCAAGTTGAGGCAGAAACTTTTGTGCGCCCGCACATCAGATTGGTGCGCCCGCACCAGGAGTTGGTGCGCCCGCACCAGAAGGTGGTGCGCCCGCACCTATCGGGGATGCGGGATTTTCCGTTTTTTATTTTACGACTTAGGGCTTGTATCTTAGACTTCATATAAATATGTTTTGCCATATTTAGGGCTTTTAACCACAAAATACTAGAGAGAGAGATTAGAGAAAACACAATAGAGGAGATTAGAGAGAGTCTTTGAGATTCAATTCAATTGAATCTTGCCTATTGTATTTGTAATCGTCTCGTTCATAGTGAAACAATCTTTTTCCCTGCCTTGAGGACGTAGCTATCACGTTGATAGTGAACCTCGTTAAATCTATGTGTCCTTTATTCGCTTTCTTGTTTTTCTTGTGTGTGTGCTTGGTTGTTGTGAATTCTTGTTGGTTTAATTAAACGCTTCCGCATAACAAGTGGTATCAAGAGCTACAAGTTAACACCGGGGATAATCGCTTTTGGGACATGGCAACAACAACCTTAAAGATCGACAAGTTTACGGGAAGGAATAGTTTTGGGCTATGGCAGATAAAGATGAGAGCTTTATTGAAACAACAAGGTATCTGAAACCATTGATTAAGGGTTTCACAACGACATCAAAAGAGGGAAATCTGACTGGTCTAACTGAGGCCGAGTTGGAATCTATGGAGGAAAGAGCACACTCCACTATCTTGCTATGCTTGGCGGACGATGTCATCACAGAGGTTGCAGATGAAATCACAGCTGCAGGTTTGTGGTTGAAACTGGAGAGCTTGTACATGACAAAGTCGCTCACAAACAAATTGCTATTGAAGCAAAGGTTGTTTGGCCTACGCATGAGAGAAGGTATGTCCCTAAAAGATCATCTCGATCGTTTGAATTCTATTTTACTAGTTGCGTAATTTAGATGTTAAGATTGAGGATGAGGATGCTGCGTATATTGTTGGTTTCATTGTCAAGTAGCTATGAACATTTTGTAGAGTCTTTTGTGTGTTGGAAAAGACACTGTGTCCCTAGAGGAGGTAAAGTCGGCACTTTACACTAGGGAATTGCGTCATAAAGCAACTGGTGATATGGTAGAGGATCGTGATTATTCTGCAGGTTTGGTAGCAAATGTTGAGAAAAATAAGGGAGATTCGAGTAGGGATAGGAGAAAACCTAGGTCGAAGGGCCATAAAAGTAGTGATCTTTGCCATTATTGTAAAGAACCGGGTCATTGGAAGAGTGAATGTCCTAAGAATGATGGTTCGGCTTCTTTTGCAAAACAAAATAAGGTTGACTACGATTCTGAGGAGGATTTAGCTCTAATTGTCCATGAGGAGAAACGCTTAGAAGATAAGTGGGTTCTAGATAGTGGATGTTCTTCACATATGTGTTCTGACAAGGAGATGTTTTCGACCTATAGCTTATGCAAGAGTAGTGTTACTTTGGGTGACAATACGGTGTGTGAGGTGGTTGGAGTAGGCTTTGTGAGGTTTAGAATGCATGATGGGAGAGTTAAGGATCTTAGAGGTGTGAGGCATGTTCCACAACTTAAGAGAAATCTTATATCTCTTGGGATGTTAGACCGTAAGGGTTTTCGATTCCAGGAGGGGATGGAGTTTTGCGTGTGGTGAAGGGTTCTTGTGAGTTACTTCGTGGTGTGAAGTCAAGTGTGGGTAACTTGTATGATTTGCAGGGTACGGCACTGGCTAGAGATGATTCTGAGTTGAAGCTGCATTCTGGGTTGAAAAATGATGGTCTTGAGTGTGAGGTGGAGATTATGGGGGTTTCTACACATGTTGAGGGTCAGAGTCAACGAAGAAGATTCAACAACCGGGTTGGAGAGTACTACTTGGGCTGAGGATGAGAGTGTCAACAGTGAGGTAGAGTTTGTGGGAACTTCTACACAACTGGTTGAAACTAAGGTCATCAAGAAGAACAACCAAGGGTCTCTCAGCAGCAGATTGGTATGATAAGGTTCGGTTCTATCGATACTTGTGTGCCAACTTATAGCTATGGGATCTCGAGCGACATGTCTTTGCCAAGGAGTGTTGGGTTGAGAGGTGATTCTGGGAGAAGTCACCAAGAGGTAGCTAGATTGGAACTCCAGGAGGAGTTGCCTGCGTTCCAGTGAGAACGAGGTGGAGTGCTCCGGCGCGAGCATAGAAGAACTTCGACGGAAGTTCCCCTGCGCGAAGGGTGTTTTGTTTTGGGTACTTAGACGTAAGTGCAAATGGCTCTAGTTGGAGCAACTGGCAGGGTACTGGCTCGTCTTGATTAAGGTGGAGCTAGTGTGTTTGCGGTTCAGTGAAGGCGATTTGATTTCCGACGAGTAATAAATTGGGTTTCAGGTGAATGCGCAACATGGGTCTCATAGGCTGTGAGACCGGATCGTTCATGATGAGTGGTCAGCGATCTTGGCGAGATTGGGTGAGACTCATATGAGGGGAAGCCTGGCATCGGGTGAAAGGTGCATGAGCAGGAAGGGAAAGGAGTATCTCGCGTACTGTTGCAGAGATACATGCTGTGTTGATGGTTTCGAGGTGGAGTTGTGTGGTAGATGCAAGTCAAGGTGGAGATTTGTGAAGTGTGACTTGTGCGAGAGAAGAATGGCTTGGCACGAATGGTGCGCCCGCACCAAATGTCGGTGCGCCTGCACCATGTCAGGTGCGCCCGCACCAAGTAGTGGTGCTCCCGCACATTCGCTACGACAGATTTCAAGTTGAGGCAGAAACTTTTGTGCGCCCGCACATCAGACTGGTGCGCCCGCAACGGGAGTTGGTGCGCCCGCACCAGAAGGTGGTGCGCCAGCACCTACCGGTGATGCGGGATTTTCCGTTTTTTATTTTACGACTTAGGGCTTGTATCTTAGACTTCATATAAATATGTTTTGTCATATTTAGGGCTTTTAACCACAAAATACTAGAGATAGAGATTAGAGAAAACACAATAGAGGAGATTAGAGAAAGTCTTTGAGATTCAATTCAATTGAATCTTGCCTATTGTATTTGTAATCGTCTCGTTCATAGTGAAACAATCTTTTTCCCTGCCTTGAGGACGTAGCTATCACGTTGATAGTGAACCTCGTTAAATCTGTGTGTCCTTTATTTGCTTTCTTGTTTTTCTTGTGTGTGTGCTTGGTTGTTCTGAATTCTTGTTGGTTTAATTAAACGCTTCCGCATAACAGGAATAGGAAAACCCAACTCCCACTAGCGTCTCTAAATACAACATATTAGCTTCTGCGAATCAGCTATCCCATCATCATCAGCAGCAGGTGAAGAACAACAACAACAAAGTACAGCAACAATTGAGAAAAGGGAAGTATGTAAACCCAGTGTGGTTCGCATTCGATTTTCGGACTCAAAAGCGGAGGCGGAGGAGGATTAATGGAGGAGGTGATGAGATTGATGGTGGGAATTAAGGTTAAACTGAAGTTTGACTAGTTGCTTTACTAGATTGTTGAAATAAAAGTAGTAAAAAGTAAAAAGTAAAAGAGGTTGAGGAATAAGAGGAGAGAGAAAAGAGGTTGAGGAATAAGAGGAGAGAGAAAAGAAGGTGATGAATGAGAGGAGAGAGAAAAGAGTTTGGAACTTTTATAATTAATGTCATATCAGCTTTTTCTTTTTAATTAATGCCATGTCACATTTTTCTTTTATTTTTGGGGATGTTAACGGTACAAACTAAAGTTCGGTACCTTAAGTTAACAGACATCCAATTTGAATACCTTAACTGGTACTTTTGAAAGTTCAGTACCTTAACTGATACTTTCATCAAAGTTCAGTACCCTCCATGGATACTTAACTCCATTTTAACATACACTATATCATATCAATATACACTATCCTAAACTCACGTGATATGAATCGGGTGTACACTAATTATTGTGCACCGGGTTCATATTAGATTTTTTATATTTTTAATTAAACGTTTAGTAAGTTAAGTAATCTCTCAAGTGGGATAGACCTTTTCTCATTCTTTTGTACCAGTTAATATTTTTAAGGTCCCAAAATAAGAGTTTAATTTTATACGATAAACAACATGTAGTACTCTTAAAAAAAAAAAAAAAAAAAAAAGAAAGAAAACTTACAGTAATAATGTTTAATCAATTACAGAAGATAGATTAGAGCTAGACCCACCAAAGAATAAAAGGGAGTGGGGAACAAAATCATAATCAATTGCTTATGTCTTTGCACCATCATCTTTTGAAATGAAAAAAAAAAAAAAAGCTATCTGATGGGAAGCAAAGTGAGTACTCTAATTGGCTGTTCGACTTGACATCGAATTATTTGGACTTAAAGAAGTCCCTATTTCGATAATCAATAGTGGAAAAGAAGTAATTCCAATTTTATCTCTCAAAATCTTTCAATATTGATGTTGTGATTTTATTTGGATCAACTACTAGCGAGTACTGTCTTGGCATATACCACAAAAAACTATAAAAATTTCATTGATGAGCGATTTGATTGATACAGAGCCAATCCCAATAGATTTATCGGAGGCTTTTCTTGGTGTGGATCTAGCCGGAATTAAATCCAAAACTTCACTAATTTTGAGTTGGGCGCTTTTACCATGTCCTGTGGATGTTTATCTCGAACATGGTGATACCCAAATTCCAAAAACTGAATTATATCAATAGAAGTGAAGCTTCTGTATAAAGAAATCAACTAATTCAACACTATGGTAAGTTAAACTAGATCAAAGCAAATATAAGAGATCTAATTCAATTTACGAAGAATGATATTAGACTATATATGATGTGCTAAATCACATATTACATCAAACTCTTACATTATTTATCTACAATATCACTTGAGTGCTTAGAGTATTGTTCATGTAGTACATACATGTACCCAAGTAACAAAAAATATACATGCTCCCTGAAACAAATACCTTGCTAAGTGCTAAGTACATGCTTTTCCATACATCTTTTTTATGCAAAAACCCTACATGAATATCTTGGTCCGATTCCACCTTCATATCTTTATACTTTCCATAATTCATTCATAGGATTATATGCACATATATTTTGATATTTTAGTCTAAATTAAAGGAATTATGTGTGACTCCAAGGTCCTAAAAACATAATTACTCGAAGTGGATCTTCATTATTATACATGTTTAATTTTCGTCGTGCAGATGAAGATGGAGGAACACAGTGTTTAATATCTTCAGTGTCTCTTACCATGGACACCATAGCTGCCTCGTGAACATGCTTGAGCTCGTCTCCTATGACTCTCTTCCACTCATGAACTAAAGGAGCATCACAAGAGAACTTTGAGGGCTTCATTAATATGCTTTGGACAAATTAGTTGTTTAGCTTTAAAGACCATATAAGATTTCATATTGAGACTTGCTGCCTTTATTTATAGACATGAATGGGTGTTTTTGAAAGGTTTTAGTGGAAAAGGGAATATGTTGAACTTTTTTTAAAGTAATAAAGGGGTGAACGAGTGGTATCTTGCTAAAGCAACATCATAAACAATAATTTAACATATAATTAACTCTTTTTATTTATATACTAATTATGAGTTTATTTATGAATAGGTGTATGAGGGCCTGAGGCAAACTCTATGATTTACAATCTGTTTTTAGCGACTATAATATTTTATGAGAAGCAAAAGATATTAATTTTGTCTAGATCGGGTGTAACCTTTTTAAAATACATTGCATCGAGATATATGTAAGAAATGATATTAGCAAACAAAAGAGAAAAACAAATAGTCTATTGATACGGTAAATCATTAAATTATGTAATATAATCTCTATTATATAAGGAAAGACGGGAGGAAGATGGTGTCCTCATTTGGAACTACTCAATTATTCTTAATGATCTAATGGAATAAAAAATATTACAAAAGAAAATAATTTAAAAGTCATTTCTCATTTGAACTTGTCATTCAAAAAAGTTAAAAATGGTAATGTCAAATATTTCAATCAGAAAATTAAATGGAAAAAATATCTTCACCTTTTTTTATAAGAGAATATGGTATACATGACGTTCACTTGAAAATTTTGAAGCACTCACTACCTTTGATACTCTCTAATTTAGTCACAAAAAATTAATATTAAAAATTACACACAACCTTTATTAGTTTTTATATTGGCAAATTAATATATCTAAATTCATCTAACTATTAATCTTTGACATTTTAAGTGTAATCATAGTTATAGTATGAATGGAGTATAATAATTTTGCCAAATTCATCCCTTTAAAGTTGGCACTTTGTTAATTGCAACCTTTTCATTTCAATATTTTCAATTGCATCCTCAAATAAACCAAACACTTTATGATGTACATACTCCCTCCATGCATTTTTAAGGTAGAACTAGTTGTTAGCTCGGGCAATTTCCCTAATCATTTATTAATGTGAATTTGAATTCTTAAATCAAACATTTGAGAAAAGTGGAAAAAAAGAGTTATATGTATTTTATTGTGCTTAAGAAATTAAATGATCTTGGAGTTCCTTTTAAATTTCCTACATAGTAAATTATAATATGAATTATCGATCAATATAGCCTCATTTATAATATGAATTATCGATCCAGTGAAATAGTGTAGTAGTGTTAAGAGTAGGACATGCTATTATTAACATTAACTTAATGCGTATTAATATATATATTTATATTTAATTATCTTAAAAATAGAAAATATATTATCTTTAAATATATATTTCTGCATAAAGACTAACATGAGATTGTAGAGTAGTTGGTTAAGACACTTATATCTCAAAAGAGAGGTTATGGGTTTGAGGCATATAACACACATTTTTATTGTTTAATATGTCATTTGATTGTATGGGAGAGGGGGAGTACATGTGGCAGCATGTCATGTTTTTGCTTTTGAATTTTAGGTATATATATATATATATATATATATATATATATATATATATATATATATATATATATATATATATGAAATTTCATGGTGTGCATATTTGATAAGTAAGATGTTAAATTTCTATTTGGATGAATATTTTTGAAACATCATTTTTTCTTCTTGTTCTAAGTTTTGTTTAGTCAATAGTTAAGAACTTCAAATTGTCTGTTGCAAAGCGTGAAAGTTAAAGCACTATGTGTAGTAAATTACGAATAGAATGCAATTTGTATTCTGTAGATGACTGAAAATAAAGTACTTCCTCCTTTATGAAATAAGTGAAATAGTGTTTAAATTATTCCAAAATGAAGAAAGTATATTTTAATGATTTCAATATATGTAAGCAATGTAACCCTGAGAGCCAACAATATGCATCGAATATATTTCCTAATAGTTAAAATATTCTTCATCTAGAAATATAATAAACAATTGCATGTGAGCACAGGGTCATTTTGAAGATTTTGGGACCCCGGTTCTAACATGAAACTTGAGCCCCTAAATTTATAGAAAACAAAGACGGAAGGTTAGAGTTCTAAAGATAAAGTTGAAAATCTAAAGATAAATTATTGACAAATATATTAAGAGTGGAAAGCAAGGGTGATTGCTTCAAATATGAAGTAAATTAATTTTCAAAATAATACATTTTGAGGCCTTTATAATTTTGGGGACCCTGTGTTGTTGGACTCCTTGCACACCCTTATCTACCCCTTTGTGTGAGCAGACATTGTTATTGCTTGGTTATTACTTTATATATTTCACTTTAACTTTTTATAATCTATATTTCGGATTGCAGGGAGCATTCTCATTTGGATTTATTTGAATTGAATTTATTGGGTCTTATTAGACCTAATCAGTCATGATTTTACTTTAGTTCATATTTAATGGCTATGTTTGAGGAATAATTTTCTAGGTGGCTCAAATGATAAGGTGCTAGAACATTTAGCTGCTAAATAATTAGTAGTCTTTAAAAAGCACCTAAAAATTTATTTAGTGAAACTTTTGAAAACCATACTAATATTTTGATGCCTACTAATTTTGCCAAAGTAATTTATCAACTTAAGCAACTAATTTTCACAAATATTTAAATTAATAAGCTAACTTATCAGTTTTAGCTACTACCTTATTATATTCAGCTAAATTATTTTAGTTCCTTTTCAACTAGTATTGTCAAACAGATCTAATTAGACTTGATTAGGCATTTAGGCCCGATTGAATCCGATTAAACCTAAAAACTTATTAACACATATTTCTTCGTTTTAAAACAAATGAAAAACTTCTTTTTTTATACGATAGTTTTTTAAAATAAATATTTTACTTATTTCAGAATTGAAGAAATATATTATTTTCCTCAAAATAAAAAAGCTTATAGATTATGATCTTATCCATAAAAAATCAATAAAAGTATATGACAAGTTTTCGAAAATGAAATGATGAAAGTGTGGCATCCAGTTGTAAAAAGGCCCCACATGTTTTTTTCAGATAGGGTGAAATCGAGTATGGTTGTGGATTACACATCACTTGCTTTGGTTTATCTAGTTCGATGTTATGCATTAGCTGCGCTCATGGCTTGCCATTCCATTTTCATGATTTATGTCATAATTTTGATTCATTGAACTAGTAGTTATTAATGAATCTCAATGCCACTATATAGACTTGTTCTGTTACGGGGAAAATTTAGTAAATTAAGAGTGCCCATCTAAATTTAATATTTCCCTAAAAAAAGAATGTTTATAATATCAAAACATCTAAACACATGAACTCGACTCTAAAATTATTAAGACTTCGTTTGGTAAGGCGTAAAACATTTTCTGTGTAAAATGATTTTCGTGGAAAACAATTTACAATGAAAAAACACAATTCCAAAATTAGTTTTCCGTTGTTTGGTTTCATGTAAGGAAAATGATGAAATGAAAGGGAAAGTATGGAGGTAGTGAGAAATAAAAAAACTAATATGAACCCGGTGCACACTAATTAGTGTGCACCCGATCCATATCACGTGAGTTTAGGATAACGTATGTTAAAATAATATAGTGTATGTTAAAATGATATAGTATATGTTAAAATGATATAGTGTACCTATATATAATATAGTATATCTATTTTTGATATAGTGTATCTATTTTTGATATAGTGTATGTTTCTGTAATGCGTTTAAGTAAATCCTATATTGTACCTGTAAGAATATGCCTTGAATTGTGGTGCTCAATAAGTGTTCGACGAAATGCACGAGAGACGCAAAACTGCGTCTCGCCCGGGCGGTCGGGCGAACCTCGCCCGGTCGGGCGCGGGAGCAATCTGGGGAAAGTTTGTTTCGCCCGGTCGGGCGCGCAAACGTATCTGGGAGAACTGGGGACCGCCCGGTCGGGCGGATTTCGCCCGGGCGCCCGGGCGGATCGGGAAATAACGCAGAAAACGCGTTTTTAGCGGGTTTGTATAAATAGGTTATTTTAACCTATCTTTTACACTACGAAAAAACACTATGTTCTCTCTGTAATCTGGTTTCTTCTCATAATAAAATATTCTCTCTCTCTCTGCCGTGGACGTAGCCAATTTGGTGAACCACGTAATTCTGGTGTCTGAATTTATTGTTTTTGCATTCATTATTTGTTCTTCCTCACATCCGTTATAACAAACTGGTATCAAGAGCTTAGGTTTTCGATCTGTGTGAGAAAGATGTCTGGGGTGAATGTCAAAATCGATAAATTTACTGGGAGGAATAGTTTTAGTCTGTGGCAAATCAAGATGTGGGCGTTACTGAAGCAACAGGGGTTGTGGGCACCGTTGGCAAAGAAAGCAACGGATTTAGTCACCGCTGAGATGGCCGTTCTGGAGGAGAAAGCTCATTCAACGATTATGTTGTGTCTGGCAGATGACATAATCACTGAAGTCGCGGAGGAGGAAACCGCATCTGGTCTGTGGTTGAAATTAGAGAGTTTGTACATGACAAAATCTCTAACCAACAAGTTGCTTTTGAAGCAACGTCTGTTCAGTCTGCGAATGCAGGAAGGTATGCCTCTTAGAGATCATCTTGATCAATTAAATACAATTTTATTAGAATTGCGTAATATTGATGTGAAGGTGGAGGATGAGGATGCCGCTTTAATTCTGCTTGTTTCTTTACCTATATCGTATGAAAATTTTGTGCAATCTTTCATTGTTGGTAAAGATTTTGTGTGTCTAGAAGAAGTTAGATCATCTTTGCATACTAGGGAATTGCGCCATAAGGCATCTGGTAGTAGTACAGAAAGTCAGTCTTCTGGGTTAGTGGCCAGTAGTAGTGGTGGTAAAGGACATGGTAAAAAGAATTTTAAGAAATCTGGAAATTCTAAAGGGGGTCCTAAACCTAATGATATCTATAACTACTGTAAGGAAAAGGGGCATTGGAAGAAGGAATGTCCTAAAAAGAAGCATCAGGAGAACAAATCTGGGTCTGGTTTTGGTTCTGCTGCTGTTGCAGCAGAAAATTCGAATTCTGAGGATGACCTTGCTCTAGTGGCAAATGAAAAACATATAGTGATGTGTGGGTTCTTGATTCTGGAGCGTCATATCATATGAGTCCTCATAGGGAGTGGTTTACTACTATGAGCAGGTAGATGGGGGAAATATTTCGATGGCTAACAGTGCAGTCTGTAAGATAGTTGGAATAGGCTCTATCAAGATCCGGACTCATGATGATATTATCTATACTTTGAAAAATGTTAAGCATGTTCCACAGATGACTAACAATCTGATTTCACTTAGTCTACTAGACAGTAAGGGTTTCAGTTTCAGAGGGAGTGGTGGAGTTGTGTATGTTTGCAAGGGTTCAAAGGAGGTTTTGAAGGGGGTCAAGCGTAGTACTTTGTATGTTCTGCAGGGTTCTACTATCTCAGGTTCAGCTTCTATTGCATCGTCTGAGGTTCAGAAGGAGGATATGACCAAGCTATGGCACATGAGACTTGGTCATATGAGTGAGAGAGGAATGCAAATCCTCTCCAAGGCAGATCTTCTGTGTGGCCATAAGGTCACAAACCTGGAGTTTTGTGAGCATTGTGTTCTTGGAAATTACATCGTAGCAAGTTTTCAAGGGCATTCATAGAACAAAAGGTACTCTGGATTATATCCACTCTGATTGTTGGGGTCCTTCACGCGTGGAGTCTTTGGCAGGTCACAGGTATTTTGTTTCTTTCATAGATGATTATTCAAGAATGACTTGGTTGATTATATGAAGTCAAAAGGTGAAGCTTTCAAGAATTTAAGCAGTGGAAGGCATTAGTGGAAAATCAAACTGGGAAGAAGATCAAAAGGCTACGAACTGATAATGGTCTGGAATTTTGTTTGTCTGAGTTCAATGAGTTCTGTAAAATTGAAGGGATTGCTAGGCATCACACTGTCAGAGATACACCACAGCAGAATGGTGTAGCAGAAAGGATGAATCAGACACTTCTGGAGAGAGCTCGGTGCATGCTCTCTAATGCTGGTATGACTAGAAGTTCTGGGGAGAAGCTGTCAATACAGCATGTTATTTGATAAATCGTGGACCTCATTCTGGGATCAATCTCAAAACACCATATGAGATGTGGTCAGGTAAGCCTGCAGATTACTCAGATTTGCGAGTTTTTGGTTGTAATGTCTACTATCATGTGAATGAAGGAAAATAGAACCAAGGGCTAAAAGGGGAGTGTTTGTGGGTTATGGGATGGAGTTAAGGGTTATAGAATCTGGTCTCCGTCTGAAAAAGGGTTATACTTAGTAGAAATGTAGTCTTTGATGAAAATTCTATGTTTAATCCTATGTGATGTCCATTGAAGTGTCAGATAGTAGTAGTGTTGATAAACAGGTGGAGCAGCAAGACACTCATGATGAGAGTGATGATCAACACATTGGTTCTGAAGAACCATCATCTTCGACGCCTAGTGAGGAGGCGCCTAGCCTGGCACGGGAACGTCCTATAAGGACAAATTTTGGTAAACCTCCAACTAGATATGGGTTTGAAGATATGGTAGCTTATGCACTGCAGGTGCTGAAGAGGTGGATGTCTATGAGCCATCAACCTATAGGGAGGCAGTTACATGTACGGAGTCTACCCATTGGCTTGCTGCAATGGGGGAAGAGATGGAGTCACTTCATAAGAACGAGACTTGGGAGCTTGTGTCTAAGCCTTCAGGGAGAAAAATTGTTACTTGTAAATGGGTTTTCAAGAAAAAGGAGGGGATGACATCTGAAGAAGGGGTCAAGTATAAGGCTCGACTGGTTGCAAGAGGGTTCACACAAAGGGAGGGTGTAGACTATAATGAGATTTTTTCGCCTGTAGTCAGACATACTTCCATCAGGGTGCTACTAGCGATAGTTGCACATCAGGATTTTGAGCTTGAGCAGCTAGATGTAAAAACAGCTTTCTTAATGGAGAGTTGGAGGAGGAGATATATATGGCTCAACCAGATGGGTTTAGGTTCCAGGAAAAGAAAACAGTGTTTGCAAGTTGAAGAAGTCCTTATATGGGCTAAAGCAGTCTCCAAGGCAATGGTACAAGAAGTTTGATAGCTATATGATGAAGCTAGGCTACAACAGGAGCTCATATGATTGTTGTGTGTATCATAACAAGCTGACAGATGGGTCTTTCATCTACTTAGTGCTATATGTGGATGATATGTTGATAGCTGCCAGGAACAAGTCAGATGTTCAGAAATTGAAGGAACTTCTCAGTGCTGAATTTGAAATGAAGGATTTGGGTGCAGCAAGGAAGATTTTGGGGATGGAAATTTATAGGGATAGGACTCAGAAGAAACTTTTCTTGTCACAGAAGGGTTATATTGAGAAGATATTGTCAAGGTTTGGCATGTCAACAGCAAAACCTATAGATACTCCAAGTGCTTCGAATAGTCATTTGTCTGTGGCTTTTGCACCTAAGTCGGCTGAGGAGAAGGAGTACATGAGTCGGGTTCCGTATGCTAGTGCAATAGGGAGTCTGATGTATGCTATGGTTTGCACTAGGCCGGATCTTGCACATGCAGTCAGTGTGGTTAGTAGGTCCATGGGTGATCCTGGTAAGGAGCATTGGCAGGCAGTCAAGAGGATCTTTCGGTACCTTAGAGGTACGTCAGATATTGGTCTCATCTATGGAGGTGATATAGCTTGCTTAGTTGCAGGATATTCTGATTCTGATTATGCTGGAGATGTAGATGGTAGAAGGTCTATGACTGGATATGTGTTTACTCTTGGTGGTTTTGTGGTGAGTTGGAAAGCAACTTTACAACCTACTGTAACTTTGTCTACTACTGAGGCAGAGTACATGGCCTTGACAGAAGCAGCTAAGGAGGGGATCTGGTTAAAGGGGTTAATCAGTGATTTGGGTCTACATCATGATCAAGCAATTGTGTTCTGTGACAGTTTAAGTGCAATATGTCTAGCAAAGGATCAAGTCCATCATGAGAGGACTAAACATATTGATGTCAGATATCATTTTCTGAGGAGTGAGACAAGGATTAAGGTGAAGAAGGTAGGAACTGCTGATAATCCTGCTGATATGTTCACCAAGCCGGTTCCGCAGAGTAAGTTCCAACATTGCTTGGACTTACTTAATATTCGTGATTGTTAGTTGCCCTCTTGGGGCAATTCTGGAGTCCTTAGGGACTAATCTGGTCTGGTTGTCTTTTGGGACAAATCTGGTGTTTGGGAGATTCTGGGCGTTGTGATCAATGCATCTGGTTTTCTGGTGATTATGAGAGAATTCAAGTCAAGGTGGAGATTTGTAAGAATATGCCTTGAATTGTGGTGCTCAAGAAGTGTTCGACGAAATGCACGAGAGACGCAAAACTGCGTCTCGCCCGGGCGGTCGGGCGAACCTCGCTCGGTCAGGCGCGGGAGCAATCTGGGGAAATGTTTGTTTCGCCCGGTCGGGCGCGCAAACGTATCTGGGAGAACTGGGGACCGCCCGGTCGGGCGGATTTCGCCCGGGCGCCCGGGCGGATCGGGAAATAACGCGGAAAACGCGTTTTGAGCGGGTTTGTATAAATAGGTTATTTTAACCTATCTTTTACACTACGAAAAAACACTCTGTTCTCTCTGTAATCTGGTTTCTTCTCATAATAAAATATTCTCTCTCTCTCTGCCGTGGACGTAGCCAATTTGGTGAACCACGTAATTCTGGTGTCTGATTTTATTGTTTTTGCATTCATTATTTGTTCTTCCTCACATCCGTTATAACAGTACCTATGTATAATATAGTATATCTATTTTTGATATAGTATATTTATTTTTGATATAGTGTATGTTTCTGTAATGCGTTTAAGTAAATATTTTCCTATAAGATATAGTGTACCTAGTTATGATATAGTGTACCTCTGTATGATATAATGTGCATAGTTATGATATAGTGTACCTCTGTATGATATAGTGTGCATAGTTATGATATAGTGTATCTATTTTTGATATAGTGTATCTATTTTTGATATAGTGTATAAGTGAGTACTTCTTAATCGGTCACGTGTTGGGCCTGGTCCACACTATTTTTAGTGTAAATCGAATCCATGACAGATTGATACTTCTATTAGTTATATAGTTCTGTAATAAATTGAAATTTATGTCGCTGCGTGAACCGATATTTTTGCAGTGTTTTGCACTTGCAGGATTATATTATAGCTGGTTGGCTCTTAAAGGCAATGAAAGGTCACTCCAAGGAAGTCGTGTACTAAAGTTGCTAATCTTCTATAAAAAAAAGAAATTAAACAAAGGGGAGTTGGTAATCAGACTCCTTAGAATCACAGTCATATAGACAATTTAAACTCTTCTCCAAAATTAAATTATTTTATTCAAATCTAAGAAGATCCCTAAAATAATATCTTTGAACTTGATAAATTTTGATAATTTTAAATGTTTGATTGTCATATCTATATGGCTTGAAATGTGACATGTTCCCGCTATTTTTATCGATATGTGTCACTTAAAATAATTGCTCCAGTAATTACATTTCTTAAAAATCTTCCGAGGTATAATTAGTAACATAATCCAGGCAAGAAAAAGAGACTGTGAATGCGACTAGTTTTTGTTTATTAAATTAGAAAGATAACAGAATCCAATTTATTTTTTGTTTAGAGATAGTTGAAATTTATGTGGATTGAAGTCCAGGAACTGATCTAGGATTTTGAATTTGGGAGTCCTAAATAAACCAAGCAAATAGACAAATGATTACAATATAATATTTTACATAGTAAAATTATTTTTAAGTATTTGGTTAAAAAATATTGGTCATACTTAATATGACAATAATTACAAAGTGAACAAAAAGATTCGTTTAAGTTAGAGCTAAAAAGATCCAAATGAGAAAAGAAAAATTGGTAAAAGAGGAAGAAGAAAAAGGAAAAAAAAAAAAAAGAAAGAGAAAAGGAAAAGTTGAAATTGGCAGCTAGGGGAGTCGAACCCGTGATATAAAAAAACCGCATTTCGTAAGTTGGTAGAGCTTCCGCCACTGGAGCAAGTTGCATTGGATGAACTTCTGGTGCAGGAATTATATTTGTTCTATTATAAAATTTGGTTGTGGTTAATAAAAACAGATAATTGTTTTTTTTTAGGTGGGGCATGTGCCACCCGGGACCCTTAATAGATCCGTCCATGGTTGAAACAACATAAGGTAGTGTTAAAAGGGAACTTTATCAAATAGAGGATAAGTTAAATGTAGGGAAATCTTTTGGAAAACGGATGTCATCATAAAGTAGGAAGATCTTTAAAGAATGGAGGGGGTACACATTATTATATCGGTTTTTTGACCAAGTAATCTCGAACTTTCAGAAAATTCACCAAATATCCTCGCATTTTTCAAAATTCACCAATTACGCCTCATTTTCATGGTAATCCATCCAATTTCCCCTATTGTCAACTAGTCGTTAATTTTCCGTTACATCAAAGTTTAATTCACGAGTTACCCTTAAATTGAAACTTATTTCACTGGATACCCCTAAATGTTTAAAAATACAACCTGGCATTTAACGAGAAGAAATTGATTCAAAATACTAGTTGTTATGTCTTTTTACTCAATTTCTTTATTTATTGTTGACCCCCCTCCTAACACTCTTACTTGCACTCTCTTCTTGACATCTCTCTGAATTTTCCTAATGAGTACTCTTTTAAAAACATCTGTCTCAACCCAACCACACATTCTCTCTTGGCTTATAATAGAGATTATCAAATATATTATCATTCATAAATTTTATAATTGATTTTATTAGCTTTTCATAATTCTCTGTATAGTGAAAAATGAAGAAATGGAATTCATGGCATCATAAATTATTTTTAAAAAAGTCTTCTGATGAAGTGGGGATAAAATTAGCAATTTAAATAGAAATGGAGTAAGATATCAGTATTACCTTAATAGAAGCGTTGAGACCAAAAGGCTTGTCCATGCTTTTATAACCACATATAATTATAATACTTTATTATATTTTACTTTGAAACATCAAACATAGAAATTATAGTGGATTGATGGTTAAACTCCCATATTTTCAAAGATCGTGTGTTTGATTCCTAATAGTTGCGATACATGGTTATTATTTTTGAATGATATTATAAACATGTGTATTATAAGGTTGAGAAGAGTGTCATACATTGAAGTTAGAGTGTCATGTAGTACTGTTTCTTTGATATAGGAATACCTTTAATATTTTTGTATATAAATATCAATAATTTAGCTAGTTGATAAATGTGTTTGCTATTTAAACTAAGTGACCAACCCACATCTTGTGTTCGATTTGACTGGCTCTCTTGAGATGGGTCAACTTATCCCAACACGACAATTTTCGAATTTTTGGCAGTTTTAGACTAAAAAACAATGAGAAGTGGTGTTTGACTCACGGGCCATATAGGCGGGCTCGTGCCGTGCCAAGCCTGAAATAAAATTTCTTGACCATGACAGACCCACGGTTCATGTAGCGAATAGCGGGAAGGGTCGAGCCTTAAGCGGACTCGGATCAGGTCGAGCCTAAACCATGCCCAGGTCTACTTGAACCTTTGTTGGCTAAATCCAAAATATATCTTTTTGTTTCTTTGATTCATTAAGTGATATTATTTTCTCTCTTAATTATCAATACAAAAACTAAACATCTTTAATTAACTACTTATAATATATAAAAGAAAGTGCTTTTTTAATCTATGCACCTAGTGCATAGAGTTAGCTATTTCTTTTTATTTTTATTCAGCAAAATTGATAAATTTAGCATGCTTAATTAAAGTATTATTTTCATAATAGGAATTAGATATTAATTATGAAAATCACACTTTAATTAACTATGTCATATATATCAATTTTATTGAATAAAGGTAAAAATAAATAGCTAAACATATGCACTATATGCTATGGTAAATGTTAATCTCTTAAAGATATACCTGAGTGAGAAAATCAAATCCCACATATTATTATATAAATATTTTTGTATATTATCTCTATTATATAAGATTATGGGGAGCAATGGTGGCCCCCTTTAAAGACTTTTTAACCTCAATTAAATAAAAATTATTACCTATTAAGAAATTTCTCAATCATAGTCCTTCCTAATTTAAAATATGCATATCAAAGAATGATCAAAGTTGCTTTAATAAATTGTCATAAAAACAGGTGCAGTGAAAGTAAAAAATTATAATTGAAGAATAAATATAACATAACTAAAGCAATTTTTAAATCAATTACAAAACCAAAGACATAAAATTTTAAACCTACCTAAACTTTTAAATGCAACAACAATTCCAACATCCATGAACAAGTCATAAAAGTACTGAAAAAACAAAGAGGACAATCTTATCTTTTAAATTACTATGGGTCAATAATTGTCGTGTGTGTGAGTTAGTATAATTTGTCCATTTAGTTTTTTGAGAATCATAGTTCTCATTTGTGCGAGTTAAGATAATCTCAGAATTTTGCTTTTTAGGAGAAATATGTAATGATTATTAAAATATAAAAAGTTCATCTCTGTTATATGTGCCAAAACATGGATATGCGATGTTTTTTTTTTTTTAAATGTAAGAGATATTATTACCAAATAGCAATTAAACACTAGCTACAAACAAGCAGGTAACCAACACAACAAAAACACCCCCAGCAAAACCCAACCCCTACATCAAACAAACGAAATCCCAAGAGTTACCAAACCAGCTAAGGTAAACTCATTCCAACAACCAGCAACAACATTGTTATCAAGCTATCTAGCTCAGCAAACCACAGTTGGTCACTGTCCTTCCAGTTGTGACTAAGCTTACTCTTCACTCTAATACATATATCAAGTTGAATTTTCTTGATTACTACAGCAGGTCTCCAGACAGAAGCTTCCCAAAGAGCATTATTTCTAGCTCTCCAAATATGATACACAGTAGCAGCTAAACAAGCATAAGCTACTTGCTGTTGTACTTTGCTTCTAAACTTTCTCCCTCATTTTCTCCAATGATTGTAAATACTTTCTTGTGCAGACATTCTCAAGTGTAGCCAATTCATAATCCCCCTGCATACTTCTTGACTAAAATGGCAGTGAAAGAATAAGTGAGCACAAGAGTCTTGCCCCTGCTGACATAGGAGGCATGAAGCATCTTGACAAATTCCAGCTTGCTGCAGCTTTTCTCTTGTTCTTAGCCTTCCCAGCATAGTTAGCCATGCTATAAATGAGTGTTTAGGGATATTGATTGGATTCCAGACCTAATGCTTCCACCTTACAGTGTCTTGATCTCCCCTGAGCCAATTGTAGCCTTGCTTCATTGTGTATTCTCTGCTGGCATCCATCCAGAGATTATTGTGATAAGCCACTTTCAATTTATCCTTCATCTTGCAAATTACTTTCCAAGACCAGCTAGCAGATGAAGGAGCCACATAGGTCCACCAGTTCTCATTCTTGATATATATACAATGAACCCATTTAATCCACAGAGTATCCTCCTTTTGAGCAATTTGCCAAGTGTACTTTCCAATTGCTGCCATATTCCATAGTTTGCAGTCCCTAATTCCCAGTCCACCACTTTTCTTAGGTCTGCAGACCCAGTCCCAGCTTACAAGAGGGGCCTTAGTAAGATAGGCTTTACCCTCCCACAAGAAGGCTCTACAAAGCTGCATAATCTTCTGCATCACCCCTTTTGGAATTATGAAAACTTGAGCCCAATAAATGTGGAGGCTAAGTAGCACTGAATTCACCAACACATTCCTTCCAGCATAGGATAAATGCCTAGATGTCCAGCAGAGTAACCTATGTAAAATCCTATCAACTAGGATATCACAATCAGCAGTAGTTACTCTTTTAGAAGTTATAGGAACCCCTAGATATCTGAAGGGAAAACTACCCTTCTTAAAGCCAGTTACTTGCAACAGTCTAGTTTGAACTTCTTCACTGATGTTCCCAAAATAGATAGCTGACTTCTCATGACTAGCTTTCAACCCAGAAGCTTGAGAAAAAGAGTTAAGAGCTCTCATCATCAGAACAACAGATTTAACATCTCCTTTACAGAATAGCATTAAGTCATCAGCAAAAATAAGGTGAGTCAGCTTGAGGTTTTTACATCTAACATGATACCCAAACCCAGGCTTACGACTCATCTTCTTCATAATTCTAGTGTAGTATTCCATAATCACCACAAACAAAAGAGGAGGAAGTGGATCCCCCTGTCTCAACCCCTTCTTGCCCTTGAAAAACCCACACAATCCACCATTTATACTAATGGAATATGAAGGACTAGTGACACAAGTCATTATCCATCTCCTGAATGTCTCAGGAAACTTTAACTTGGTAAGAAGCTCACCTAAGAAGGCCCAACTTACAGAATCATAGGCCTTCTTGAGGTCTATCTTCAATGTGCATCTAGATGGTTCACTTTTCTTTTTATAGTGACTCAAGATATCCTGGCAAATCAAGATATTATGCATGATGCTTCTATTAGCAATAAAAGCACTTTGAGCTTGGTCCACTATCCCAGGTAAAACCAGCTTCAATCTGGAGCATAGCATTTTAGATATTACCTTATACAGAACATTGCAGCATGCTATGGGACGAAATTGACTCACATCTTCAGGTTGATCTACTTTAGGTATCAAACACAGTGTAGTTGCATTGATTTTTTTGAGTAGTTTTCCAGTCTGAAAAAAGTCAAGAACAGCATCCATAATCTCCTGTCCCACACAAGGCCAGCTTTCTTTAAAAAATCCACTGGAATAGCCATCAGGCCCAACTGCTTTCCCTTCATCAATGTCAAAGAGAGCTTCCTTCACATCAGAACCAGTGAAGGGAGCACATAGATCTTGTTGTTGTTGGTTGCTAATTACTTCACCTTCAACAATAATAGAGTTACTAACTCTATTATTAGCATCACTTTCAGAGCCTAATAGCTTTTCATAGTAATTAAGGAAAGAGGCTTCAATATCATCTGGATTTTCTTTCCAACTACCAGATGTATCCTTTATCCTATATACATGATTTTGCTGTCTTCTCTTCCTCAGACAAGCATGGAAATAAGCAGAATTTTCATCGCCCCCTTTTATCCAATTGGTCTTCACCTTCTGCTTCAAGAGACTAAGCCTAGCCTTTGTCACTCTATCATACTCCTGCCTAGCCACTTTCTCTTGATTATGCAAATCTGAATCCAAAGGTTGAGAGTAAATAGCCTGTTGAATATCAATCAACCTAGTAAGAGCCACCTGGGCCTCCTTCTCAATATTTGCAAACTTTGCATGATGCAAAGCTTTCAAACATGGTTTCAACCTCTTCAACTTTTTAACCACCTTATACATTGCCACTCCCTGCACATTATCTTGCCAACTTTCAGCCACAATTCTCAGGAACTCCTCATCATCAGACCACATGTTGCAATATTTAAACTGAGAAGCTTTGCGCTTCACTGTTGCATCTAATCTTATTACCATAGAGCAATGATCTGATATACCTTCAGGGATAATAATTGCATTAGCAGCCCTAAACACATTAAACCACTCTGCATTTGCTAGTACTCTGTCAATTCTTGAGAACACCCTGCTCTCTCCATCCTGCTTGTTTGACCAAGTGAAGAAAGGACCACTAGAAGGATGCTCCTGCAACATACACATTCTTACACAATTTCTTAACCCAGCTACCTCCTCTAAAGTAACTTGAGACCCAATTCTCTCTCCCAAATTCAGAACATTATTAAAGTCACCTAGGACTAACCAAGCTCCTTTAATATTCTTACTAATCTGCATCAAATCCATCCACAGCCTGCCTCTCTCCTCAGCATCATTCAACCCATACACCATTGAAATGGCCAACTGTTTACCAGAATGTTTATGAATAACCTCACAATGAATGACTTGATCCCCAATATATGTACTGGACACAACAAACAAATTAGGATTCCAAATAAACCATATTCTACCACCAGCATGATACTGATAATTTGTAATAATAGACCACCCACTCCCAAGATTTGGGAACACCTTATGAAAATTTCCTGCCCTCACCCTAGTTTCCAGCAACCCAAATAGTCCCAGATGATAGTGATTTAAATACCATTTAACATCACTTTGTTTTTGGGAACTATTAAGGCCTCTAATGTTCCAACATCCCACACTATCCATTAGGGGGTTGAGTAATTCCTTCCCCCTGCTCCTTGTTTACATTTTCAGGCTTATCAATCTGTCCTTCCCCTTGCTGTTGAGGTAGTTGCTCCTGTATATCAGCTTGCATCACTGCACACCCCCCTCCAGCTTCCTCTTCAATAGCTGAGATATCAACCTTATCTCCTGGTTGCTCAACATTATTCACTATAGCAAGATCTTCAGTCCTAGGAACAGTAATGCTTGCCCCTCCTACAGTTCCAGATGGCACAATCTTATTCTTCACCACCCATTGCTTGCTAGGTTTCACTTTTTTCAGAGCTATCTCATATTTCTTTTGTCTACATTGCTCCCCTGTATGACCAATACCCTTACATTCCTCATACTGTATTGGTTTACAATCATATTCAACCCGCTGGCTAACTTTGATACCCTTTTCATTTGTAAACCACACTTCATCTAGCATAGGTTTACTAATGTTAACCTCAACCAACACTCTAGCATACTCCAGTAAGTCCTTTTGAGCTGTAGCTCTATCAGACCTAATAGGTTTACCTATTAAGCTAGCAATCTTATTGAGAGCCACCTGACCCCAATACTTGAGTGGGAGTCCAGGTAATCGGATCCAGGTAGGCACCACTGTCACTTTATTCTCCTTCAAGAGGTCCAAATCTGCAGACCATTCCTTCATGATCACCGGCTTATGATCATACAAAATAGGTCCAGCTTCCATGGCCATCTTCCTACCTTCCACCGTTCGAAATCGTACTACAAAAACTCCATTCATTCCCATGGCTATTCTATAAATGCCAAACTTCCCCCAAACACGTCGAACAAAACCATTTACAATCCTTACAGGCAACTTCATCCCCAAAATGTAACAAACAATCGCAGATTCCCAGAATACAATTTCATCCTTCACATCCTCCTCCGAAATCACCACATCATCAACTACTTCAGAGTTAACATTGGCATTATTAGGTAAAGTAAGGTCAATACCTTCCTCCCTAATTGTTTCAAATAGATTCTGGTGCCAAGAGTTGTTATTCGGTTTACCTGGATTGCTGACCAATTGCTGCATAGGATGAGGTGAAGGATTCACCATAATGTCAGCTTGTGCTCTCACCGGAGTTCTAACTGATGAAATCCAAGTCTCCAGTCGACTTCTCGCAGCCTCAAAATTCGCTCTATCAAGGTTTGAAGCATTTACATCCGCAGATGCTACAGAGTCATCATCCTTCTCTTCCTTAGATGACCAGCTTAAAATCGTACTCTCCGGAACATCATTGATACTCTTAGTTTTCTTCGCATCATTTGTCGATGGTTTCTCAACTACCTTCACTGGTTGCTTTGTTTTTTTACCTCCATTTCCTTTTTTCGAACCTTTTGCCATGGCTCCAGCAAATGCTGAGATTCAAATCCAGAAAATAATGAGAAAAACGTGCCTAACAGTGAAAGCTAGAGAGAAGGGAGACTTTCTCTCTCTAACCCATCTTTTGTCTTTGAATATTATGGATATGCGATGTTTACTTGAATTTACAGTTATGCAACCTTCTTGTATATTCATTACTAAAAAATGACAAGGTCATTTATGTCAATGCAATGCCATTACATCCTATCATGTGTGATTTTTTTTAATCCATCGCATATATAGCAATATGCAATTAAAACAGAAGCTATGAAAACTATCTTACAAATTTAGCAATGACGAATCAACTTGACATAAAAATCTTCAATAAAATTTTGATATAAGAATAAAATAATCAGTCAAACAAAAGAAAAATCTTTGACAAATTTGATTTGATAATAGAACTTTACATCTAAATCTGCATCAGAGTTTCCGAACACTAAATATAATCTTTTTTATTTGCTTTCCTAGTGAAACAACTTCTTTTGTAATCATTATATTTTGTATTTATACAACATGATAATTTATTATGAGTACTAATAATGATTCTAAATTACATCTTTCAAAATTACATTTAGATGAAATTCAAGGATATTAATCCATGCATACATCGCGTGAATAGAAGACTAGTTGGATTTATGTAGCTATAATAACAGCTTACCTTCATAAGTAGCCTTGACACTCTATTTATATTTAAAATATCAATCATATGGTGTATGTAATACCCTTAGGTTTTCACTATTACACCCCTCAATCACTGCAGGGGGAATTACATGCAGATTGGATCGTAAAAACTCAAAACGTTGACTACTAAGACTCTTAGTAAAAAATATCAGCAATTTGAAACTTAGTAGGTACATAGTGAATAACTAAATCGCCATGAGCAACACATTGATAATCAATAATAATATGCTTGCTATGATCATACTGAAGAGGATTAACAACTAAGTATGAAACAGAGATATTATCACAGAAGAGCTTAACAGGATGGCGAAAAAGGAAACCTAGTTCAGCAAGAATAGCATAAATCCTTGGACGGTTTAAGCAACAACCCGATACTCTACCGCAGTGGAAGATTTGGACACATTAGGTTGCTTTTTGGAGTGATAGTAGATGAGGTTGTTGCCTAGAAAAATGACATTGCCTGTAGCAGGAGCTATCTCGACAACCAGTCGAATCAACATCAGAATAGGCAACAATAGTAACAGGACAAGAGGGAAGATGCCATAAACCATAATTTGCATTACCCTGCAAATACTTGAAAATACGCTTGATACCCAAAAGATGAGATGTACGGGAGGCATGCATAAACAGAGAAATTAAATGCACAACGTACGTAATATTAGGTTGAGTCATAGTCAAGTATTGTAAAGCCCATACCATACTGCAAATTCTTAGAAGAATCAAACAAAAGGGTATCATCAGTATGAGAAAGAGTGGTATGAGTGGGTAAAGAAGTGCGCACAGGTTTAGTACTGTGAAGATTAAACTTGCAAAGAAGATCAGTTACGTACTTGTGTTATGACAAAGAAAGACCGGAAGAACTGCGCACCACCTGAATGGCTTTCATGGCAAAATGAGCAGCTAAGATGCGAAGAAATGTAGAAATCAAAGTAGGAGTGTTGCCAGTAACAATAATATCATCAACAAAGGAGAAGATATATGACAAAGGAACATCCTGGGAAAACAAACACAGAGTTATCTGACTGAGAACCAAATAACCAATGTTGTAAAAGAAAGCTACTAACTGATGAAACCAAGACCATAAAGTGCTTTATGCAGACGACAAATATGAGAAGGGTACTCGCAATGAACAAAATATGTAGGTTGCGCATGTAAACTTCTTCAGTGACAAGATCATGAAGGAAAGCATTTTTTATATCTAATGGTCGAATGACCCAACTAAAAAAATAGCAAGAGACAACACCAACTGAATAGTGGTGGATTTTGCCAACAGGTCTATAAGTCTCAGAGTAATCCACAACCACTTGCTATTCAAACCCTTGAGCAACTACGCGAGCTTTACATCTTTCAATCGACCTGTAAGATTTTTGTAATTTGTCTTATAAATTTATTTAGATATGACCAAGTTTTTCGAAGCATCAAATGGAAAACAAATCCCAAGTTTTATTAGCAATTAGTGCATTCAACTCCTCCGTCATGGCTTGATGCATTTTGAAACTTTGTTGTCCTTGGTGAAACAAGACAGAACAAGTTCGGGTTTAGAGTCAATTGTACTCAAGCTAAGAATGGTTTTGGGTTTGAAAATGTCGTATTTGGCGTGAGTGCGCATGGGATGCACATTTTCCGACGCTTAGGCAAGATTGAAGATAAGGGACGACATGAACATTGGAGGGACAGGGACACTGGACTCGGCAGAAATAGTGGCATCAGCACGCTATCCAGTAGGGGAGGACAATGCAGCAGAGTGCCCGGCATGGGAGGACAAGGTTGCAAACCGCGCAGCAGGTAAAGACAGTTTAGTAGATGGTAAAATTGGATGCACAGCAGTGGCAGGAGGTGATGCACGGGACGGGGACTGACACGAAGGCGTTGTTGGGGGGGTACAACATCAGACACGGACAGAAGAGACGACCTAGGAGAAGTAGTAAACATGGGGGAGGGGACTGAGAAGTTGTGGAAGAGAGAGAAAGAGGGCCAACAAGGGGGCGCGGGACAAGGTCGAATGTAGCACCCCCAAATTTCTCTCTTTAGGAAAACTCATTTTAATATAAACCTCCTTGAGAAACTTGAGAGTATTACAGCCACGTGATAACGTTAAAGGCTTTTTAACTGAACTCAAAACTAATGCAGCGGAAATAACTTAAATAACTCCTCTTCATTAATATAAATTTTATTGTACAACTATATAATAATGGAAATAAAGAAAATAAAATAACAACTCCTTAACTAATTAGTATTCCTCAATGGCTCCTCCACATGAAGTATGCATCATATCAACCTATAAATTCTGCTCGCCAAAATAGGGTCATCACAGGGACAAAGCCATAAAACAAAACAAAACAAAAGCGTGTCAGTAAAAATATTGAGTACATGTATATGCGGAATATTAAACAATTTATTTAATTAAACTTTTGAAATATTTAATTTCAAAAACCTTTTTGGATACATGATAATACTTGTATAGTATAAAATATATAACCTTGATAAAATCCTTTTTCCTTGCCTAGGTACCTTGCCTAAAGTGTGCACACCCCCAAGTTTAGTATTCCTTAATGAGTCTATTACGAGGGGTTACTACCTTGTCCACATGACTTATACAAAAAGTACATGGGTAAATAATATAATGGCTACCGTTCTTGCTAATAAATAACAAGCCGTTGACTCTTTATAATTGTGATCATAAAAGATCATGTAACTAATAAAAATCCTTCTAAAATAACCCTCCTTTAAAAAGAATAATAATTCTTAAAACTTAGTCATATAAAGGCATAAATGAAATAACTTGCTCAAGGGTTAACCTTTAAAAAATAATAATAGTGAAAAACACTCCTTTTTAAATTTTAAACATGAATCAAAAGATGAAACTCCTTCTAAAATATTTGAATATAAATTCAAAGATCAAACTTTATAAATATATTAAACGAAAGACATAATTCAAACTTAATAAATAAAATTTGTAAACATTCAAACATGTTCATATAAAACAGATGCAGTTCATACTAAAACTCATAAAAACATGTATTTCAATCCACAATATTTTCCTAAAAACATGATACTACACTTGCAAACACAATTATTAAAGATCTACAAATACACGCACCTTGAAAATTAATAACTACTAGGAGAGATGAGAAAGGTAGGCTAAGAGAGAGAGAGTTGAAACTAATTGAGAAAAGAGATTTGTTTCTCAAATTTGGTGTGAAAAATATAACGGGTGGATATCCCTATTTATACTAGTTGGATAAGTAGAACCGGAATAGGATTAGGAAAATAAAAGATAAATATAGCGAAAAGGATAAACTAATCTAGCTAATATATAACTAATATTTACGATTATCCAACTAAGATTATGAAAGATATAAATTACCCCATAATACATATTTATATAAGGTAAAATGATTAAAAATAAGTTAAAGATAAGTAAAAGACAGTAAGTGACCCAAAACCTCATGAAACATAATCGTGAGATTCATGCGCCGGATTTTTTTTTTTTTTTAAATCTTTTTGGAATGATTTTTAAAATATTTTTAATTTTATTTTGAACCAACTACTTGAATGTAAAACTTAGGAAAGTTAGGACCAAAATTCATTTGGGCTAAAATTTATTTTAAATACCCAAAATCTTTCTTGTAAAAGCCTTTTTAGTAAATAATAAGCGTTTTTAGTAAATAAAACCTTTTTAAAAACTAAAACTTTTATAAAAATATAAATATTAACTTACTAAAAATACGGAGTATTACATCGAAGGAGGGTGATGGAGCAACATCATAGGACAGAAGGATATTGTGAGAAGATGCAGATTAGTGTGTAACACCCCCAAATTACTAACTTTTATATGAATAATTTAGTAAATAATATTTGAGTAAATTAAGAGTATTACCGTCACGTGAAAAACATTCTTTCGGCAACCAACTAGTAGTTAACTAAATAACTTGAACCGGAAGACTTTAACAAAAAATAATAACACTTCTTTATTAATAAAAGTAAATATTGTTCCAAACTAAAAATAAATAAAACACCCTCATCTAGGTGAAGATCCCATTCCTAGTATGCTCCCATGCGCATCGAAAATTCATTTGCAGAATTGCTTACCAAATTAAAGGTAAACAGTGCAAAGTCAAATAGGAAAAAGAAAATACGCGTCAGTATAAAACTGAGTATGAAATATACTAGATAAGTAGCACATTTGCTAGTTTGTAACAATTTACATATCGAAAACTCCATCACTAATAATTCAAGAATAACTCTTTAAGAATAAGCTATTTCCAAATACTTTAACTAATAATTTAAGAAATAACCTTTAAGAACAAACTCTTCCTAAATAACTTGAATAAAAATAATCTGGATAATAATTCCTCTTCTTATCTCCCCATCCTTTTCCTAAGTGTGCACACCCCCAAGCAAGTCATCCCATCACACATCTATATCAAGGGGTAAAAATAATTTTCAACAAGTGGACTTTGAAAAATAAACCCTTCTTGATGTTAATCAAGCGGTAATAATAATAATATGGCATGTAAGTCATGAATAAACCCTGCGGTAATAATAATAATATGACTTGTAAGTCATGAAATAATCTCTTTTTCGCATAAACAACGTTTTGAACATTTAAAGTTCATAAAAACCAATTATACCTTTCCTTGTAAAAATAATTTAATTTTCCATGCAGGATAACAAAACTTTTATATAAAAATGATTGATAAAATCATTCCTTCTTTTTACCTCCAAGAGTGAATAGTAAAATATTGTAACAATTTAAAACCAAATTTCCAAACCCATCCAACTATTAAATCAATAAACAACTTTATCACATAGAACCATATTTCAAAAGATTGAGCTACATAATGTACCTTGATCCTACACAAAAAGTATACTAGTATCTTGAGTTGTTCTTATGCTTGAGCTTTCTCCTAACCAACCAATAAGTAACTTACAACATGAATGAAGTTAATCATGAATTTAAGCATGAATGACCTATCATGAGCATAATATTTTCGAGTAAGAAATATGAAAATCTTTTTCTTAACCCAAAGAAAATTGGAAATTGAATAAGGAATATAAAACTAGAATAGATAAGAAGAGAATAAAGAACCTTGAAGTAAGAGAGTATGGATTTCTCAAAGTTTTTGTGTGAAAAAGATGGCGTAAGATATGGGTTATTTATAGGAGTAGAATAGGTAATACTGAATTTCCAAAATTATATAGTTTGTAACCTCCAGCATAAATTAGGAGATTAAACCAAGATTTGTAACCTCCATCATAAATTTGGATGTTTAAGGAAACAAAACTCCATCCTTACTATGGAATCACGTCAAACAAAAGGGCTAAAAAGTTGTTTTTTAAAAAACTTATTTAATAAAATTTTGACTAGGTTTTAAAACCAAAAGGTTAACAAAACCAATTTTGGCGCCATCTCCCACCAAAATAGTTTAAAAATGAGTGAAGTTACTAAAATACCCTTTGCTTAAAATATTTACTAAAAAATTTAGGGTATAACAGTCTACCCCCCTTAAAAGAAGTTTCAACCTCGAAACTTAAGACAAAAAGTCATAATCACTTACCAAAAACAGATTAAAATTCAAGATTGCAGTTTCCGACTCTAATGCTCATGTCGAAAATGCATATAATGGCTCAAAAATATGCTAAAATGCAACACATATGGCAAAAGCGCGGAAACTATTGCATTCTACCCCCCTTAAAAGGAGTTACGACCCCATAACTCGACAACTCACCTCGAAAAACAACTATGGATATTTCTTGCGCATATCCGCTTCAACTTCCCATGTTGCTTCCTCGGTCTGATGGTTTGACCATAATACTTTGACTAATCTTGCATCCTTAGTCCGCTTACTTCTAACTTTACTATCAAGGATTCTTACAGGGTTTTCCACGTAAGTCAAACTATCATCTAACTCAATGCTCTCAGGTTGCAGCACATGGAACACATCCGGAATATACTTCCTTAACTGAGATATGTGGAAAACATCATGGACACGACTTAAGTCATTTGGCAAATCCAAATTATATGCCACTTTCCCAATCTCCTTTAACACCTCATATGGCCCGATATACTTTGGGCTTAACTTTCCCTTCTTCCCAAATCACGTCACCCCTTTCATTGGAGATATTTTCAACAATGACTTTTATCCAACCTGAAACTCTTCATCCCTCCACTTCAAATCATCATACTCTTTTGTCGATCTTGAGCTGCCTTGATCCTTTCCAGAATCAATTTCACTTGCTTCACTGTCTCTTCGAGGAACTCGGGTGCAAGCATCACAATTTCACTAATATCGTTCTAGCATATTGTACTTCTACATTTCTGACCATATAAAGCCTAAAATGGAGCCGTACCAATACTTGCATGATGACTGTTGTTGTCGAAAAATTCTATCAAATCCAAGAAATCCTCCCACGAACCCTGATACTCCATAATAGAAGATCGAAACATATCTTCTAAAGTATAAATCGTTCGTTCTGTTTGCCCATATGTTGCCGGATAAAAAGCTATACTCATTAACAAATTAGTACCCAAAGCCTTTTGTAAACTCTGCCAAAAGTTGGACAACAACCATGAATCACGATCCGAAACAATGTCCTTAGGCACACCATGATATTTCACCACCCACTTCACATATGCTTTAGCCAGTTGATCCATAGACCAAGTATTCTTTATAGGTATGAAAGTTGCGTATTTAGTTAAATGATATACCACCATCCAAATTGTATCATTTCCAGCCTTAGTCCTTGGTAATGTAGACACAAAATCCATTGGTATAGAATCCCATTTCCAACATGGAATATCCAAAGGCTGAACCTTCCCTTGCAACCTCCTGTGCTTAAACTTAACCTTTTGGCATGTGAGACACTTAGCCACAAATTCTGCTACCTTTCGCTTCATATATGGCCATCATAATGTTTCCTTCATGTACTTATACAACTTATCACCACAAGGATGTACAAAATAAGGTGAGCTATGAGATTCTTCCATTAATTTTGCTTCAATTCTTCTCTATTACTTGGTATACACCACCTCCCCTTGAACCAGATACTTCCATCATCAGCTATCTCGAAATCTGACACCTGACCATCCTGGATCTTCTCTCAAATCTTTTCTAACTTTTCATCCTTCGATTGACCCTCCCTAATCTCATTATAGATCGAGGGTTGAACTGACAAAGAACCCAACAAGTCTTCAACACCTCCTTCTTCAAGTACCTCCAATGGCAGTTTATGAAACTCTACATATAACTGATTAGGCAGCACCATTGCATTAACTGAATGACTGGACTTTCGACTCAATGCATCATCAACAACATTAGCTTTCTCTTCATGATACTAGATCTCCAAATCATAATCCTTGATCAACTCTAACCACCTCCTCTGACTTATGTTCAACTCCTTTTAAGTGAAAACATGCTTTAAGCTCTTATGGTTCATCTACAACTTACACGTTACCCCATACAAATAGTTATAGTGTCGTCATATCTTCAAAGCAAACACTATTGCAGCTAATTCAAGATCATGGGTTGCATAATTCACCTCATATGTTTTTAATTGCCTAGAAGCATGAGTGATGACCTTCCTGTTCTTCAGCAATATACACCCTAACCCAAATTTCGAAGCATCACTATAAACATCATACTGCTAACTGTCATAAGTAGAGGTTGTAGTCAACCTTTCCTTCAACGTCGAAAGAGCTTCCTCATACTCTAGAGTCCAGACAAACTTACATTCTTATATCAGACGCCGTCTTCGGTGTTGGCCACTCACGCACTGCTTGAATCTTAGCAGGATCCACCGAAACTCCTTCCTTTGAGATAACATAACCTAAATAACAACCTCATCCAACCAAAACTCACAGTTAGATAGCTTGGCGTATAACTTATGCTCTCTTAGGGTGGACAAAACTTCCCACAAATGCAACTCATGACTGCTCCCGTCTTTCCAATATATCAAAATATCATCTATAAACACAACCACATATTTATCCAAATATGGCATGAAAATCCTATGTATTAAATCCATGAACACTGCAGGTGCGTTGGTCAGACCAAATAACATCATTGTGAACTCATAGTGACCATAACGCGTCTTAAATGCATCAACGATCCTCAATTAGTCAAAACCTGATCTCAACTCTATATTCGAGAGAATCCCTGCTCCTTTCAAATGATCAAATAAATCAACTATTCTCGGAAGCGGATACTTATTCTTGATTGTCACATTGTTAAACTCTCGGTAATCAATGCACAACCTCAAACTACCATCTTTCTTTTTCGCGAAAAATACAAGTGCACCCCACGGAGATGAACTAGGTCTTATATACCCTTTTTCCAACAACTACTCCAACTGAACTTTTAACTCTTTCATCTCAGCTGGAGCCATTCTATACGGAGCCTTTGAAATAGGTCTAGTTCCTGTTATCAAATTTATGGTGAACTCAAGATCCCTAACATGTGGCATACTCAGTATCTCTTCAGGAAACACATCAAAAAAACTCAGATACAATTGGAACCTCCCTATTCTCATCTATCCTTTCAATCCTCTAAACTTTACATAATAATAACGGGGACCCCTTCTTCACATAATATTGAATTCTCATCGCATATACTATCTTCATTCCCTTCTCATTCCCAATCTTTCTATAAGTAACCCTTTCTTCCTTAGGGTTGACTAAGGACACCTTCTAGGCTTCACAATCAATCCAGGCTTTGAATCTTCCCAACCAACCCACTCGCAAATCTATATCGAGGCATGACAAGTCAAACTCAACTAAGTTGGACAATAATTTTACCCCCACCATCACTAAAGATACTTGACTATACAACTTAGTACAATTAAACATCTCGCTTAATGGCAATGCAATTTCTAGTGAAATAGATACTAGACTGCTTAACTGGAGCTAGCTTTTCCATTAAAGTGCTAGAAATTAATGAATGAGATCGTCCAAAATCAAATAACACTTTGACAGAAAGATAATTAATAAAAAAAGGTTCCAGAAACTATCTCAAAAACATTCTCTCCTCACGGTGGTTCATGACGAAAACTCTGCCTTTAGACTGATATCCCTATCCCTGGTTTAACACCAGCATTTGAAGAAGCTAACTTCTGTTGATCATTCTAAGGGGCCTTACTACTCGGGTCAGGTTTGACTTCAGGTTCTCCACCAGCTTTTCTAAAGCACTCATACTCCTGGTGCCCCAACTTCTGACAATAAAGGCACGTCGCTAAGTTGCCCTCACAATCCCTTCATGGTGGTTCTTATCACACCTTTTGTAGAAAAAGGTTCTCTCCAATTTCTTCCCATTGCCTTGGTTTCCATAAGGCTTCATACTAAGGTACCTATTGTCTTTCTCAATTTGGTTAAATCCACCGTTGGGCTTAGGCTTCTTGTCTTCATTTTATTATTTTCCCTTGTTGTTATACTTCCTCTTTTCCCCAGAGGATGTCGCTTTTCAAGCTCTCTTTCTTTAATCTCGTATAAGTGAGCAGCTCTACCATAAATTTTATCAAGAGTCTCAAAAGCTACACCTTCCAGCTTACTTTGGAGAGTTAAGGTTCACCCTTGCTCAAACCTTTGGGCCTTCAAAGTCTCATATGGTACTATCTCAAGTGCAAACCTCATTAACTCCAAAAATTTGCTAAAAAACATAGTCCCCATCCTCAGATTGGTAAACCCCATAGCCTTTTTCTATTCCTTAAGTATGGATGGTAAAACTTAGTCCTCAAGGCATCTTTAAACACGTCTACCCAAAGTCCAGATCCTCTAAAAGATCATATTTCCTTTGTTTCCACCATAGGTTTGCCTCGTCTCTCAATTAATAAACAATATTATTAACTCTAAGGTTCTTAGGGCATACTATGGTATCAAAAAGCTTATCGGATTCTCGAATCCAGTTTTAAAAACTAGCCGCTCCTCTTTCCTATGGTATTGTGTTTCCGAACTTGATATGCATTTTTTTCCATTCCCACTAAAATATATTTAGGGAAACTCAACATTCAAAAGGAACATATATAATAATGTGGACACCTAAAGCATGGTTAAAAGTTGGTTGAGATGTTCATATATAATAGCAAGAGGTCATGAGTTCAAATCTTGTTGTAAGCTAATTTTATTTTTGTTAATTGACATGACTTATGTAAACATTGAACAATGCTACTGGATTAACAGAGGTGCCGCATGACGTATATATATTGTCTCGTACATCTTTTAATATATTTGTATAGATTTCAATTATACAGTGTACAATAATACCCTTAGGTATTTACTATTAGTATTAGCTACAAGGAACATGGTTTAAATTGGATGTGTAGAGTCAAGGTGTTGCGGTGTTTAAAATTCATGGCGGTACCACAAATCATTTTATTGGGATTTATTTTCAGGCCGACAAAAACAGCAATAGAAGCTAATCGTGATACTCATGATCAGATATCAGATTCTCCAGCAAGAAAGTTTCTTATTTTCGAACAATATAAGATAGGCATCTATGCTTATATTGATCTCTGATACGACCACTTGGACAGACATGGTGTTTTCTATGGCTATGGTCTCTTTTTTCCCATGAATATGGTCTTTTTTTTCCTATGAATATGGTATTATTTCTTTTGGGTCCGCGGAAACTTGTGGCAAGATAAATTTCCTCTAAGCTGCTCTCGCACAGGACCACTCATCCCAGAGGCCCAACAAGCCCCAAAAGGCCAAACTCCTCCACCAACAATATTGAAATTTGACTTCCACCAAAATTTGATCCTTGGTATGGTATTATATTATATGTGAATGACACAATGTGATTATGTGACTAACACATATTATACCTTTTGTCTATTATATGTATGGATCTGAACGGAACATTAAGTATCAAATTGCAGGATCTACTTTCTAGCATCAAAGTTTTTATCTTTGTAAATTGTAAGGAATCAGATACTTGGAGGATCTGTTTAAAGTATAGTTCATAAATCATAAGTAGTCAAGTAGGCGTGTTAAGCATCTAGAGTAATAAAGCTAATCTATAGAAATAATATAGAACTATACTTCATGATCATATAGTAGCATGTAGGTCACTCGAGATAGATGCAGATTGTCCGTGAAGTTTGATCAGCAAAAATTTAGCTGGTTCTAGAGAGATGTTACGTTGTACCATTGTACGTATTATCATAGCAGGGCATCTGGCCCTTAGGCTATATTCAGTTCACCTTATTTTTGCTTATTTCAGATCAGATCAGATCAGATCAGAAAAAATAAGTTCAGATCAGATCAGTTCAGATCATGCTTATATTTAAAAATCATTATATCTTTCATTACATATTAGTAAAAATTATAATAATTGAATATTAATAAAGTACTTATTGAGACGAATCAAACAAGACCCCACATGACCATATTTTTTCTTATATATTGAGAAAAATCTAAAAAATAAGATCTTGTAATCTGATCAGTTCAGATCAGATCAGATCATAAGTTCAGATTAGATCAGATAAGTTCAGATCAGAAAATTTCAGGTGAACTAAACATAACCTTAATCTTCTGAGTATCATATCATAGTTTATCAGCTGTCGCAAAAGTAGAACTGATCAAGACAGATATCGACCGTTGTGTTTGATTTCGGTAAAACTTTAATAAGTAATGATGATAGCAATGGCGGAATCGGGATTATGAAATAAGGAGTAGCTTATATTTATTGTGATATAGTATCAATTACTAAAAAAAAATAGAAGTACTTATTAATTGCTGGCTTGGTCGAACATTTGAAGTAGCTTTTTTCAAAAAGTTAGTTTTCACATGAACTTGCATTTTCCTATAAAGTGTATTGTTTTTAACTTTCGGGTTGAATAACTAAATTTTTCCATTTTGTTAAAAGTTCTAAGGCTATGTTAAGTTCACCTTATTTTTTCTTATTTCAGATCTAATCAGATCAGATCAGATGAGATCAGATCAGATCAAAAAAACTAAGTTCAGATCAGGTCAGACTAGACCAGATCAGATCAGATCAGACCAGATCAGATCATGCTTATATTTAGAAAATTATTATTATTATTATTAAATATCTTTCATTACATATTCGTAAAAATTATAATAATTGAATATTAATAAAGTACTCATTGAGACGAATCAAACAAGACCCCATATGACTATATTTTTTCTTATATATTGAGAAAAATCTAAAAGATTCTCTCTAATTGTGAATTGTGTCAAGATTCTAAGTGAGAAAGATAAAAAAATACAAAGGGAGTATCATTATTTACTAGTACATTTGTACAAAAGGATTATTATTGTTGTTGTTGTACTTATTAATTATCAATATTGATAATTATTATTAATCTTGTTGTTATCATTATAAATGTCAGTGCTATCATTATTTTAAGTATTTGTTGTATTAAATAAAAAAAACTAAAAGCCACGTGTTAAGAACATAAGATTGACGCAAAAATAAGAAATATATAAAATATGATAGCTCAAATTTATGACAACGAAACTACTAAGTTCGGATTACATTTCAAAATAAGCTAAGTGCGAGATACAAATTATAAATTTAGATTCTGTATACCTCTTCCTACCGAATTCCAAAGCTCTCTAGCTATTTGAAGTTGCACGCTATTTATTTCTTTCTTGCGCAAGTCATAGTTGTTTGTATATCTTATTTTATTTTATATGAAAAAAAAGAGTTGAGTCTGCCGACTTCTCAAGTGTGAAACATTTTTTTTAAGGGAAAGTATGAAACATTGTATAAGTGGTCTTATAAATTAATGACTTGGGTGATATAATTATTTTTAGTAATAATTATTAATATTATGTTTATAATAATTGTTGTTCTTATAATAATGATAATAATAATAATTATTATTATTAATAAAAGTTGTGTAAAAGTTGTAATAGAAATAAAATGATAATAATAGTAATACTATAAATAATATCTTATAATGTATTGCATAATAATGACTTACAAAATAATAATATAATAGTAATAATATATTTTATAAAAGATAAGATCTTGTAAATCAGATCAGTTCAGATCAGATCAGATCAGTTCAGATCAGATCAGATCAGATCAGATCAAAAAAATAAGTTCAGATCAGATCAGATCAGATAAGTTCGGATCAGAAAATTTCAGGTGAACTAAACATATCCTAAGTCCCATAATTTATCCAACCAAACAACACACCTTCACTCCTTCGACTTTCCAGAAAATCACACTTTCCATGTTTTCTTTAACTAACAAACAATTAACAACACCTTCAAAAAAGTTACAAAATTATCTTGCTTATAGATATACAAAAAAAAAAATCACAATAGAATCATACAATAAAAAAATTTCACAATTAACAACAAAAATATACAAAAAATTCGCATTTTACAAATCACAATTCTTGCCTATAGGTCCACAAAATTGGGTCCTTTTTTTCCTCTCCTTAAATGCAAAAGCAATAACTATTTATTTATCTCAACAAATTCCATACTATTTCTCTCAACAAATTCCATACTTTTAACTATGATTTTAATGTAATGGCTTTTTAAAAATTATAATGATCTTGAAGGATATGTTGATCAGTCTACTTTTCTATTAATGAGCAACATAAACTTTTGTAAGCTTATTTCTAGCTATCCATCATATTACCATTAGAATGGATAAAAAAAATCATATTACCATTAGATAGAAAATGATAAGTCTCGTTTGACTTAATTTATTTTGACTTATCTAGAAATTAATAGAACTTATTTTGACTTAACTGAAATTATCTGAACTTATTTTATATTATCTTATCCGAACTTATATTCTCGTTTATTGTGTTGCCTAACATAGTTAGCTCGTTATATTCAACTTATTTTATCTTTCTAGATTTTATCTTATCTTATGTTAACTTATCTTATATTAAACTTTTTTCTTCTAAAATAAGTTTAAAATAAGTTGAACATAACATAACATATGGCCGGCTAATGAGTAAATATTTGTCATCATTGTTTATATATTTTAATTCTAATTCATTCATCTAATAGGAGTATTATAGAAGTATATTTCTCTTTCCTTTTAATATCTTATCTCTTTCTAATTACATTTTTTCTTCTCTCTCATCACTAGGGGAAAAAACAGAAGGGCTGCGCTTTTTTAAAAAACACAACCCTTCAAGTAATAAAGGGCTGCGTTTTTTTTTTAAAAAAGCATCCCTTAATAGTGAAGGGCTGCGCTTTTTAAAAAAATGCAGCCTTTTAAGTAATAAAGGGCTGCGTTTTTTTTCAAATAACGCAGCCCTTTAAGTAATAAAGGGTTGCGTTTTTAAAAAAAACACAGCCCTTTATGGGCTATTTTTTAAAAAATGATTTTAATTTAAAAGAAATTGCAAGGCTTTAGGGTTTGTTATTTGAGATTGGTCTGTCTCCTCTTTCCTCATTTCACGCCTTTCTCCTCTTTCCTGTCTCTCCTCTCATCTTCTTCCGTCAACCCCCACACCGTTTTCACACACCACCAACAACACCACACCATCGACAGCGAACGATGTCATCAACAAACGCAGCGAAATCATGGCTGAAATCCCTGACGCGATACGTGAAAGCGCCATGGAAGATCACAGGGCCTTGCGCATCCCCCGAGTACAAGTCCTCTGTTCCTAGGGCACCGGAATACTGCCCTTTCTGCCCCGCCACAATCACTCACGAAGCCATCATTCCTTCCACCGACACCGTCTTCGACATCAAGTACTTTCCTCGGGATTAACGCCGCAACCCCCCCGCCATCCGCCGCACCATGCTCAAGAAAGACGACATTGAAATAATCATTGCTGAGAAAACACTTGATTGTAATTTTTGAGTTTTTTTTCAGATCTAGGTTTGAGTTTGAGTTTTGTTTAATTTTCATTTTCGTTTTTGTTCCATTTTTTTTTTCATTATTTGTCATTCTGCATTTGTGTGTTTGTAATTTTTGAGTTTAATTCTCATTTTTGTTTGAGTATTATGTATTTATGTCATTCTGAATTTGTGTGTTTGATGTTTTTTTTTTTCATTTTCGTTCCTTTTTTTTTCATTTTCTGTTTCGTTTTTTTCCATTTTAATTCATTTTTTCATTTTCGTTATTTTCCTTCATTTCCGTTCCTTTTTTTCATTTTTGTTATTTTTTTTTTCATTTTTAGATCTATAAATTTCGACTGTTCTTGTTGATTTTCGCTGTTGTAAATTTCTTGATATATTTCAGAGTATTAAAATGTCAAAAAAAAAAAAAAACATTTTTTTATTATTTTATGGGTCGAAAGGGCTGCGTTTTGTGCCAAAAACGCAACCCTTTGTACAAAGAAGGGTTGCGTTTTAGGCACAAAAACGCAACCCTTTGTACAAAGAAGGGCTGCATATTTGTGCCAAAAACACTTTTAGTGAAGGGCTGCTATAGAAAGGACTGCTGGCCAAAAACGCAGCCCTTCCGTTTTTTTCCACTAGTGCATTACTTCGAAGCTTTAATGAAGCTTTAATGGAGATTCCCTCCATAAATTGACATATCCAGCGCCTCATTTTTTTTTTCTTTCTCTGTGTGCTATTGGCCTAATTTGTGAAAAATTGGTGGAAAAGTTATTAATCTTTTATTTCTAAGGGTTGGAGTTATATTTTTTGATCTCATGAATGAATTGTATCCCCCTTTTCTATCATGGGAAATGCTCTATATCTACATCGTGTACTTGGCGAGCTGTAGGGAAATGCTGCTGAATTTTCCGTAGAATCGAAAAGAAGACATACATTCACTAGTGAGATTATACATCTAAGGATGGGTTAGGCTGGAGTGATAAGGACCCTTGGAAAGCATGCCTAATTTCATTGAATATATATCGTTCATAAACTCTAATCATGTAATGAAGTTCGTTATTGACATGAGGTACTGTTGCTTGTGTTTAATTAGAGGTCTGATTGAAATGAATCGTGCATGGATGTATGGTAGTCGTGAAACGTGTGAATTTGTGGACGAGGTCTTTGAATGTTGTGATGTTGCATTAAGTCATCAGGCTGCAATGGAAACCGAGGGGTTTTGTTGTCCTTGTGTTGATTGTGGTAATGTGGGCATGGTTAGTAACATTGGGCCGCTGAGGGAGCATGTCTTTCTTTGTGGGTTTAGGCAAGACTACCATGTATGGGTTTGGCACGGTGAGGAGGGTATATATGATGGTGGGAATGTCGTTTTTAACGATGTGCATGAAAGAGGTGAGTTTGATGTCATTAAATATGACAAGAACGTCGAGGACGAATATTAGAATATTGAAGTAGAGGATGATGATGATGAAGGGGACCATATCGAGGAGATGATGGAGGGAGTGGATTATCATGCTTGGAAACGGCATCGTATTTTTTTGAGTGTATGGCCGAGGCGTCTCGGAAACCGTTGTATCCCAGTTGTACGAGGTACACCAAGCTGACGGCCATGATAACACTCTTAGATATCAAGAGAAAAGCCAATATAAGTGACTCTGCTTTCACTTCCATGTTGCAAGCATTTGGTGATATGTTGTCGGACGACCATGAACTACCCAAGTCGAACTACTCTGCTAAAAAACTGATGTGTCCCTTCGGTTTGGAGTACCAGAGGATACATGCTTGTCCAAACGATTGTGTGCTATATCAAAATAAATATGCGAATATGGATGAGTGCCCTCGAGGTGGGAAGTCGCGTTACAGGCACGCATGGGTTAGTTATTATAAGAAAAGGCCTCCAACATAGGTGATGTGATATCTTCCAATAATTATACCACGATTCAAGCGCATGTTTCAATAAAAAAAGATGCTAAGAACTTGAGGTGGCATGCAAGACAAAGGAAAAAGGACGATTTTCTCAAACATCTGGCTGATGCTCCTGAGTGGAAAGGTATCAATCGTCTACATAAGACCTTTGGTGCCGAGGATAGAAATTTAAGGATATGTACGGATGGGATGAACCCATTTGGCACTCTTAGTTCTCAACATAATACATGGTCGGTTCTTCTAGTTATATAAAACTTGCCTCCCTGGTTATGCATGAAATTTAAGTACATCATGTTACAATTCTTATTTCAGGACCGAAACAGCCTGGAAATGACATAGATGTCTACCTCTAACCACCTGTTGATGATTTGAGAAAAATGTGGGAGGAAGGAGTTTCTGTGTATGATACACATGTTGATGAGGTATTCACATTGCGTGACATGCTTTTATGCACTCTTAATGACTTTCCTGGTTATGGGAATTTATTCTGGTACAAGAATAAAAGGACGAAAGTATGCCCGATTTGCATCGACGAACACGGAATCTAAATACATTTCTACTTGTCACAAAGAATTTTATGTGCGGACCCAAAGGTTCCTTCAACGCGATCACCTTATCATAATGAAAGAAGGCATTGGATGGAACAATTGAGAATGGGTTGCTTGTAGGCCATTAACTGGTATTGAGGTTTTTGATCAGGTCAAGGTATTCTATATTGGAGGGATCTAGAGGTTAGACATTGTCTTGACGTCATGCACATATAGAAAAATGTATGTGACACCATTTTGGGAACACTTATGAATATTCCACATAAGACAAAGGATAGCAAAGGAGTGCGACTGTATCTGGAAAGTGAGGGGCTTCGACCAGAACTATGGGCTCAACAGATGGACACTAAGAAAAGAAAGAAAAAAGAGAAAGTGTCTGGCAAAGGAAAAGGAAAGGGAAAAAAAGAGGAAATTGGAGAAGGGTCGGCTGCAAGAATTGAAGGAAAAGGAAAGAAAGAGGTGATTGATGATGATCGGAACTATTTGCCTCCGGCTTGCTACACTCTATCTAGAGCTGAGAAATGACTTTTTTTGCGAGTCTTTGTACAACATTAAGGCTCCATCAGGGTACTCATCGAGCATGAAAAGATTTGTTACCTTAGACGGTGCGTTGAAGCTATCGAGTCTGAAGTCTCGATTGCCATGTAATGATGCAAGTATTATTACCGATTGCAATTTGAGGGATATTGCCAAAACACGTGAGACATACCATAACATAGTTGTGTTCTTTTTTCAATACTATATGTAGCAAAACATTAAAACCATCGAAGCTTAATGCTCTCCAGGCTAGCGTGATAAAGACTTTATGCAAGTTTGAAATGTATTTCCCACTTGCTTTCTTCGACGTTATGGTTCATTTGGTTGTACATCTAGTTCGAGAGATTAAGCTATGTGGTGCGGTGTTTTTGAGGTGGTGCTATCTCTTTGAGAGACATATGGGCTCTTTGAAAGATAAAGTAAGGAATCCAGCGCAACCAGAAGGAAGTATAATTCAGGGGATTGTGAGCGAAGAAGTCGTTACTTTGGTGGCCGAGTTCTTCACTAATGTTGGTCATATTGGATGGACTTCCTACATCTTGACACGAGGGCAGACTCGAGCGTAAAGGTACACTTGGCTCCAAAATGATTGTACCTCCTGTTGAAATGAGCATATAAGCACACTTATTTGCATTACAACATATGGTACAGGTCCATCCCTACTTGGATGAGCATATGGAGGAATTGCGTGATCAGAATCCCGGTAAAGAGACTAGAGCATTGATGCAGTTGTATAATAAGACGTTTATTGATTGGTACCATAACTGATTAATACGCAAAGTAAATTCCACCGTTTCATAAACTCTTAAGTGGCTAGCATTTGATCCTCGAGAAGTTGTGCACTCCTATGAGGGTTGATGTTAATGGATATACGTTTTGGACAGATCGTCAAGATAAAAAATCGAGATCTCAGCAGAGTAGTGGTGTTTCATTAGAGGTATTACCTACACAATATGCAATGCCAAAGACAAGTCTCCTATTGATGCTACATTGTTATACTATGGGCGGGTTCAAGATATATGGGAGCTTGACTACTCTGGTTTCACGGTCTGCTTATTTCGATGCAAGTGGGTTGATTATAACCGGCGCTACATAAGAAAAGATGGCCCTTGTGGATTTACTCTTGTAGAGTTGGGTCGGTTGCGTGATAGTGAAGAGCCATTCGTGCTTGCATCACAAGTTAAGCATGTATTCTGTGTAATCGACCCTTTTGATAACAAGTGGTCAATTGTTGTCCCGGGAAAAAGAAGTATACTTGGAGTTGGTGATGTTGGATGAGGAGTAGTATGATGTGTTTGAAGTCACCCCGCCTTTCATAATTCCTTACTCCGATGTCACTGATGTGGAATTAGTGACAAATTACATGCGTGCAGATCATGGGGAAGGGATAATGGTTGAAACTTCATAGGAAGGAGGCAATAGTGAACAATAGGCTCGACTTCTCAATTTCAAATTCCGGATTTCGCTTTTCAAGGTCATTTGACTTATTTTCTCACTTTTCGTCACATGTAATGTCATGTATAGTTCTTATTGGTATATTTATATGTACTACAATCAACTAAACTCGCTTCACATGTTTTGAAAACCAATTTGGGTAAGTGAATGTCATTTTCGGCCGATTTTGGCTTTTCATGCTCAATTTTTTTAATTTATCGCTTTTATCCTCATATAGGTCATGTAAAGTTCTTATTAGTTTAGTTATTACCATTAGAGTCACTTAAAGTTGGGTCACATGATGGAAGAAACCCATTTAGATAGATGAATGTCGTTTAAGGCCTAATTTTTTATTATACGGGGTGGGGAGGACTGTTCAACCGGGGGGGGGGGGGGAATGTGCAAGAGGGGGTTTGCTGGGGGTGGGCAGGGGAGTGCAAGGGGTCGGCAGTAGGGGAGGGACTTCAGGGTGTAGGCAGAAGGATTGGGAGTGCAGGGGGTGGGGAATGCAGGGAGGTGGGAGTGCAGGGAGAAGTGAAGGGAGGTGGGGAGTGCATGGGGTGGGGCAATGCAGGGAGGTGGGGGCAGTGCAGGGAGGTAGAGGCAGTGCAGGGAGGTAGAGGCAGTGCAGGGAGGTGGGGGCAATGCAGGTTAGAAGTGCATGACAGCAGGGAGGTGGGCAAGAAGGTTAGGTGGAAGTGTAGGATGGTAGGCTGTGGAACGGTGAGAGGCAGCGGCGGGAGTGAAAGGGGTGGAGGAGCGGGTGGAGCAAGGGTGGGAGTTTCTAATCTCTAGATTCTTTCATTTTTCTTTTAATATTGCGCGTTCCTGATTTCTTTCATTTTTTTGTTTAATCTTGCGCGTTTCTAATGTCTTTTTCTAAAAATTTCAGGATTTTCAAACATGGTCCGAGATGATGTGATTGTGGAGGAAGAAACCCATGATGAATATGATAAGTCATTGGATGATGATGAGTATGATGTGGAGAGGGAGGAGCATAAAGGTGGACCGGAAGACATAGCGCATGATGAGGAGAAGCTCTTGCAAGATGAGCAATTGCGCATGGTTCAAATAAATGAGGAACTAGCCGATAATGCTCCCCCATTGACAACAATGCTTGGGAAGATTATCCATGTGTATCATGGATCATTGTGCCACACAAAAATGCAGGGAAAGAATTGCATAGGACCACCAAAACTCTAAGCAGTGTTGCAAAAAGAAGCGGAAAGGAAGGGGTGCGACTAAAGGTTTGAATGTTAAGACCCATATGACCCTTGAGTATGATCATTTGGGTTAAGCTTCTGGTTAGTGGCGTGCAAAGTATGGGCAGCATATTGGGTTTTGTATGTGCAAACTCAACATTTTGGTCAAATGGAAAGATGTGCCCGAGGCAATGAAGAAATCATTATGGGAAGACACTGGTGTAAGTTTAATTTTTAACGGAATTACATTAATTTTTGGCATTTTGGCCATTTTAGGTCATTGATAGTTGTAATAACAATATATAACCATTATATCCACTCATATACTTTGAAACCGTTTTTGGGAAGAGGAAACCCATTTTGGGTTAATAAAGGCCATTTCGGACCGATTTTTCCTATTCATGTTCAAGTTACTTTGTTTTATATATTTCGCCACATGTTATGACATATATAACTATAATTACAACATATACAACAATTATAGTCAAGAAAAGTCACTTCACATGCTTTGAAACCCATTTTGGGTAAATGAAGGCCATTTCGGGCCAATTTTTACTTTTCATGTTCAATGTACTTAGTCTCACGCATTTAGTCATAGTTAGGACATATTTAGCTCTAATAACAACATATACAATCATTAGACTCAACTAAAATACATTCATATACTTTAAAACCCATTTTGGGAAGAGAAACCCATTATGGGTAAATAAAGGCCATTGAGCCGATTTTTGCTATTCATGCTCAACTTACTTTGGTCCTGTATTTAGCCACTTGTTAGGATATATATAACTATAATTACAACATATACAACAATTATAGTCAATAAAAGTCACTCCACTTGCTTTGAAACCCATTTTGGGTAACTGAAGGCCATTTCAGGCCGATTTTTGCTTCTCATGTTCAATGTGCCTAGTTTCATGCATTTAGCCACGTGTTAGGACATATTTAGCTCTAATAACAACATATACAACCATTAGAGTCAATTAAAATACATCCATATACTTTAAACCCATTTTGGGAAGAGGAAACACATTTTGGGTAAATAAAGGCCATTTCGGGCCGATTTTTGGTATTCATGCTCAACTTACTTTGTTTTCCGTATTTAGCCACAATTTCAAGACATATATAACTATAATTACAACGTATACAACAATTATATTCAAGAAAAGTCACTTCACATGCTTCGAAACCCAGTTTGGGTAAATGAAGGTCATTTCGGGCCGATTTTTACTTTTCATGTTCAATGTACTTCGTTTTACACATTTAGCCACATGTTAGGACATATTTAGCTCTAATAACAAGATATACAATCATTTGAGTCAACTAAAACACATCCATATACTTTGAAACCCATTTTGGGAAGATGAAAACCCATTTTGGGTAAATAATGGCCATTTTGGGCCGATTTTGCTAATCATGTTCAACTTACTTTGTATTTCGTATTTAGCCACATGTTTTCATTGATGTATATGCATATGGAAATTAACTATTTGTTTATTTCTTTTTTCTATAGAATTTGTTCCATATTACTCTTAATGAAGCTAAAAACGCGTTACTCCTATCCGCAATGGCCGAAAGATTTAGAGCTTTCAAAAGCAAACTAGTTAGTGTGTGGATCATGAAACGGAGAAAGAGGAATGAAAAGAGGAGGAAAATTCAAAAATCAAAGCAAAATGAGACGGAAAAAACAGAAAAGGACGGGGGAGAGGAAGATCCACGACAACCGGATACCATGCCCTTTGAGATTCGGTCACATATATATAAAACGAGAAGATAGGGAGGCATTTGTTGCGCAAAATACTACGCCTGAGATGGTGGTAAGTATTGTGCTATAAGCTATATTAGAATTTGCATATTTACTTTTAGTATAATTAAATGTATTTTCATACTAACCATGTGATCCTATAGGCTAAGTGTGAGAAACATGCACAGAGTGCAACACAAAGGAACCACAACCATCATATGGGTTCCTACACTTATGCGAGGGCGAGACAGGTGTGGATTGACGACCAATTTTACCTTTCTACAAAGACATGTACTACCTCCAACGCCGCATCCGTCAAAGTTTACCGTGTCTCTGATTGGTGGGGCTCTATGCATAGGCGTGATTCAGACATTAAAATGACCATTTTTGATCTGGGGACCTTGAAGATAGCCAATGTTGTTGTAAGTAATTGTGCTCCTTTTACATTGCTCCCCCGATTTTTTTTGCTCCCCCGCTTTTTTTTGTTCCCACAATTTTGTAATGCTCCCCCACTTTTTTGTTTGCTCCCCCGCTTTTTTTTTTTGCTCCCCCGCTTTTTTTTGCTCCCTTGGTTTTTTTTTGCTCCCCCACTTTTTGCCCCACTCCTGACACCCTCCTCACATTGCTGCCCCACCCATGCCACCCCACTGCCCTTGCTTCCCTACCCCTACAGACCCCCCTCCTCTTGCGGCCCCACCTTTTACAATCCCCCTCCCCTTGCTGCCAACCCTCAGACCCCCTCGCACAGCCTGCCACATGCCTGCTGTCATCCTCCCACCTTCTTCCACCCTGCTGCCAACCCTCCCACAGCCTGCCATGCCACTTGCTATCCTCCCTACCCCCTCCCACCTTCTTCCCCCACCCTTCAAACCTGTCACCCTTGCTGCCAAGCCACCTACTGCCCTTTCAACCCCTTCCCACCTTCTGCCCCCCACCCTGCAGACCTGTCAAGCCACCTGCTTCCCATCTAACCCCCTCCCAACTTTTTTCCCCCTACCCTGTAGACCTGCCACCCTTGCTGCCAACCCACCTACTGCCAACCCAACTCTCTCCCACCTTCTGCCCCCCCACCCTGCAGACCTGCCACCCTTGTGGCCAAGCCACCTGCTGCCCTCCCATCCCCCTCCCATCTTCTGCCCCCACCCTGCAGACCTGTCACCACACTTGCTTCCTTCCCAACCCTTTCCCACATTCTTCCCCCACCCTGCAGACCTCTTGTGCCCAGCCTGCCACCCTCCCACCTGCTTCCCTCCCCCCTTGCTGCCCCCTGCAGACCCCCCTCCCCTTGCTGCCCCATCCCCACACTCGCTCTCATTCACTTGCAGAATCCCCCCATCCCATGCACAACCCCCTTGTTAATTAGTTATTTTTTAAAACTAACACTTGTAGTTCTATAATCTATATAAATGAGGCTCAAGCAAAAAAAGGTTAGCGGTGAGTTCACTCCCGAAGGCAACAAAGATGCGCTTTACGAGACTTTTAGAGAGGACCATAATGGACGTTTGAGAGGTTTTGGTGGTATTCGTCTCGGTGTGACAAAAGCCTATACTAAAGATTCTTCCATGGGAACAAAATCACGCTGTAATGTTTCCGCACCACATGATATGGAAGTTATGGCACAAGCTTTCTAGGAGAAGCATACATAGGAAATTACAGAGAAGGTGACAGAGAAACTCACGGAAATTTTCAACGCGATCCTTTCAGAGTATGGTTTAGCTTACGTCAACCTAAACTGGATCATCCTTTGAAGGACAAAGTTAGCCATCCAAACACACAAAAATAAGCACCGTCTATACTTGAGTTAGAGGTAACTACTATCCTTCTTATATTTTCAAAAACTATGTAATTATATAAACTAACCTCAATTCATTTACTTTTGAAGGAAGAAACGCCTTGCCAGCTTTTACTAGATGTAAAAGATGAGGGTTTAATTGTGGTGGTTGAAGGAAATGCACAACCACGAAGTGAATGAGCAATAGTCTCATGAGTCTGTGGACAATGAGCACTTGGCGGTTAGTGTAGTCACCATCACTCCTGGTTACGAAGGCTTTGCTCTCCCGTTGCCTAAACAGTCGGTTGATATGAATGTCTTGACCGACACTCGTGGTGGTTATATGTTGTGGCCATCGGCATGGGTGAGGTTTTTAGACGAGGTAAAATGAAGCAACTAAAATCCATATTCATATTGCACTAGTGGAAAAAAGCTTATTCAATGCGGTCAAAATCGGGCTTAGTGATCCGGTTTTGGTCTGCATCGGATTGGCTCGCAGCAGATCCAAAATATTTACTGATGCGGTTTTGCAAGAAAACCGCATCAATAAATTATATTAACTGATGCGGTTTTCTTGCAAAATCGCATCAGCTTGTGGTTCCGAAATAATAAAAAAAAGTCTGCGTTTTATGTCTCTTACATAAAGTGTAACCCATTCATGTAATATAAAATGTCTGCCTTTTTGTCTGTTACCTTTATTTTATATAAAATGACTTTATTTTATGTCAGAACCACAAGCTTATGTGTGTGGGTATATTACATTTTATGTCTCCCATTCATGTAATATAAAATGTAACAGACAAAAAAAAGTCCAACCACATTCAAAACAAATTAAAAAAATCTCCAAATATATTCCAGAACTGATACAAATTGCATTAACAATTATTATACCAATTTATAAAATCACCAAAACAAAATTAACAAAAAATAACACCTAAATTACATTATAATTACAAAAAAAAAATACAAACAAATTTCTAAAATAATTACAAAAAGCAACACGAAAACAAAACAAAAATTAAAGGAATTAAAAAGAAATCTGAATATTCAAGTACTACAAAAATCCAGAAATTAAAAGATGATAAAAATAACTTCTTCAATTGTCGAAAAATTCATATTTAGATGCATCAAATAATCCACCACCTCCATCAAAAAATCAAAAAAAAATTAAATCCTCATCCGCATGCTTTTTCTTCGAAATTGAACTGCGCCGACTTCGGCTTCGAGCCAATCGAAATCCTCATTACAAATTTGAACTAGGTTGCGAGCTTTGACAGCTTCGAGCCAATCAGAATCCTCATCTGCATGCTTTTTCTTCAAAATCGCAACGAATTTGAACTGGGTCGCGAAGTTTTGATGGCGTCGAAGAGTTTTGATGTTTAAACAAACCCTAAATCTTATACAACGACGTCGAATGAAGGCGGCGACGACTATAAAAGGTTGGTGTTTGGTCTTGGTGGTTGGTTGGTGAAATTATGGCTGGTGGTTATTGTCTTGTGTGGTGCGTGTAGGCGGAAGGGTGAGGATAGAGAAGATGCAGGTTCGTGAGGAGAGAGAAGACAGGGAGGTGAGGAGAGAGAAGGCGGGGGCTCAGGAGAGAAAGAAAGGAATGATGAGTGTGGATCGTCTTAGGGTTAGTTTTATTAGGGGGAAGATTGGGCCAGCGATTTTCGCGAAGATTAGGCCAGAGGTTTTGGCGAAGATTGGGCCAACACTTCCGAAAAAGTAGGAAAATCTGATGCGGTGCACCAAAATCGCATCAGTTTTTGTAATCTCGTGCGGTCCACAAGAGGACCGCATCAGCTTGTCCTTCCAGCTTTCCCTCCCATTTTTAATGTTGATTTTCGGATGCGGTTTTACAAAAACCGCATATGTTACTAAGTAACATATAAGGTTTTTTCCACTAGTGTTGATTTATCTAATTTATATCTATTAAGTATTAACTAACTAAGTTGAATGTTTTTCTGTTTGAATCAATAACTTTTGGAGAGAATAAACAAGCCCAAGGAAAGCAAGGCGGACTCACCTCCTCTAGAAAAGGCGAAGGAAAAGGAGGGTTCAAGCAAGCCAAAGAAGTCCATTTCGGGTAAAGGAACGCAAGTCTCCAAAGGTTCAAGTCACCAACAAAACCCTTCTAAAGATACTTGGATTAAGTCATCAACGCTTCAGTGTCTTACTAAGGCATGCTTATGGCTACATGCAAATATGCGTGATATGCCGGATGATACACCTGTGGAGGTGAAGTTGGGTACCACAGAATTCAACTACCACGAGGAAACATCGACATGGGTGTCCAAGGTTGATGTGAAGGAGTTCCTTTGTGGAGAGATGTTGAATGTTTCATTGATTCAAGCATTCATGAGGTATAACATTTGTACTTATGAAATATATTAATTTCCTTTGCAATATCTAATAATATATCTATGTTATGTACTTGGTTGTGCTTTGAATTGAAGATTACTCCAAAATTCTCCTTGTGAACGCGATTAGTTTCGGTGGTAATGTCCAAATTTCGTCCGAGCTGTCAATTGTTTACAAAACACAAGTGAGGTTAAGGAGTATATTTGGCTATGTCTCAAAACAGCTAAACATGTACAACATAAGTTCATACTTGCCCCTTGTTTTGAAGAGTATAGTTCTTAACCTTGTATCCATTTTACCACTTAATAATTATTTTACAATACAAGTCCTCACATGATTGCTTCCTAACTTTTTTGGGATTTTAGTCTCCATTGGTTGCTTCTTGTGATTTGTCCTTCAAACAACATAGTATATCAGTTTGATTCTGCAGCTCAAGATCCACCACGATCCTTACTCCTCAAATCATGCATAATAGGTATGCTTGTTACTTAAAATGCTTATAATTAGCATACACGTTTCACTAATTTCGTCCTTTGTCCACTTCTCACATGAAATTAACATAACTACAGTTGTTTGAAGAAGGTTGAGAGAACAAGAAAAGTTCCTCAATGGAAAACAATGAAGGTAATACATATTATTTAAGCTACTTCTTTCTTTACAAAAAACAAACATGTATGTTTCTTAGCTTACATGATTTTTTAATGTAATTCTATAATTAGTGTGCTCAACAACCCGGGAGAATCGAGTGTGGATACTATGTGTTGATGTTCATGTTCGATAAAACATCAAGTTTCAAGGAAGTCGGGGATCTTGACAAGGTATTATACATAACTAATACGTAGCTCAATTTAGGGTCGATTTTAGCCTCGTAAGCTCAATTTTTTTTTACTTTCCCGCATTTGGCCACATTTTAGGTCATATATATTTATAACAAGTATATATAGACCCATTAGAGTCAATTAAAATACATTCACATCATTTAAGACCTATTTTGGGTAAATGAAAGGTCATTTAGGGCCAATATTAGATTATGTTCATTTTCCTTAGTTCCCGCATTTAGTCTCGTGTTAGAACATGTATAGCTATAATAGCAACATATTTAACCATTAGACTGAAGTATAGTCCACTCATATGCTCTCAATCCATTTTGGGTAGATAAATGTCATTTTCGGTAAATGAAGGTAGTTTCGGGCTGATTTTGGCCTTTCAAGTTTAATTTACTTAGTTTCCCACATTTATCCACTTGTTAGGACGACATATATAGTTCTAATAGCAACATATATAACCGTTAGAGTCAAGAAAAAATATTTTTTCATGCTTTGAAACCCATTTTCGGTAAATGAAGGTCATTTAGGGCCGATATTAGATTTTCATGTTCATTCCCATAATTCACGCATTTAGTCTCAGGTTAGAACATGTATAGCTATAATAATATCATATTTAACCATTAGAGTCATGTAAAGTCCACTCATATGCTCTTAATCCATTTTAGGTAGATAAATGTCATTTTGGGTAAATAAAGGTCGTTTCGGGCCGATTTTGGCCTTTCAAGTTCAATTTACTTAGTTTCCCACATTTAGCAACAAATTAGGACATATATAGTTATGATAGCAACATATATAACCATTGGGTAAACGAAGGTCGTTTCGGGGCGATTTTTGAGTTCTTAGCTCAACTTTCATTAACCTCCCACACGCACTTAGTCTCATTTCACTAGTAGAATAATTGTTATTTGCTGCGGTAGTATTGCTGCGGTTTTACCCATACGCAGCAATATATCACGTAAAAAAAATGTAAAATGTGAAATAAGGATATTGCTGCGGTTTCGGCCAAAAACCGCAGCAATATTGTGTCAACAGGAAAATTTTCAAACTCAAGTTGACTTTTTGACCAAATGTATTGCTGCGGTTTTCAGTAAAAAAACCGCAGCAATATATTAAAATATTTTTTTTATTAAGTTTTGAACATATTGCTGCGGTTCCTACTAAAAACAGCAGCAATATGATATTTTAAAATAAAATGCTCAGCCCAATTAGAGTTTTATTCCTCCCTTCTTTTAACAATTCCTCCAGCCGTTTTTTTAAACCTCTCTCCTCACCCTCTCACCTATCTTCTTTCTCTCCCTCTCATTTCCTCCTCACAGATCAGTAAAAAGAAAATCATGCTCTCCTCTTTCTCTCTCCTCTCTCTCTCTCCTCACTCTCTCGCATCTCCTCCTCCACGGTGGTCGTCTAGTTTGATGTCCCACGTCTACCGCCATGGTTGTCTCTCCGTCGTGCTTCCCACTATCAGATCTCATCGTCTTCATCATCGACCGTTCCTCATCTCTCTCGCCGGTCTTCATCACCGAAATCGTGTCACATCTCTTCAATCGCCGGTCTTAACCACAGCGTCTCGAGTTCTTCGTCGGCTGTCTTCGTCGACAAATCTGAAGACTCGATCTGAAAACAGATCTGAAACTCGAGTTCTTCATCGGCTGTCTTCTTCGTCGTCTCGTTTTTTCGTCTTCGTCGGTTTTTCTTCGTCGGCGTTTTGAGTTCCTTGTCGAAGATCGAAGACTCGACTTGAAGATTGAAGATTCGGACTCTTTTCGATTATTTTTTTTATCTTTTCTCGTTCTTTTTTTCATTTTGTTTTTTTCAAAAAAAAAAATTCGTTTTCCAATTGTTACATATTTTGTTGTTTTTTCGTTTTTTTTCTTTTATCTGTTTTTTCGTTTTTGTAATTATTTCAGGTCTGTTGTTACATATTTGTTGTTTTTTTCGTTTTTTGATTATTTTATATCTGTTTTTTTCGTTTTTCCTAATTATTTCAGATCTGTTTTTTTTCTGATGTAATATAAGTTAGTCACTTTATTTTTTTGTTTGTGTTAGAATCAATGTTAAGTTTGTATGAATTTTTGCTATTTTTTTGAATTTTGTTCATTTATCGAATTTAATGGTAAAATGCAAAAAAAAAAAAAAAAAATTTGGACCTACACCTTGACATATTGCTGCGGTTCCTAGTCAAAACCGCATCAATATGCTTATTCTATATTAGTAAAATAGAGTATACGGTTTTTTCTTAGAAACCGCAGCAATATAATTAATATCTATTGCTGCGCCCTTAATTGCTGCGCGCCCAAAACCGCAGCAATAGGGCACTTGTTAACCGTCAAATAGCATTTATTCTACTAGTGTTTTAAGGTCATATATAGTTCTAATAAGTATATATGAAAGTAAATGAGTCAACTAAAGTTCACTCACACGCTATAAAACCCATTTTGGGTAATTATGATTGTCATTCTTGGCCGATTTTTGCTTTTTATGCTCGATTTCCTTAATTTCTTACATTATATTATTTGCTTAATCTCTTTCGAGTCAACTAAAGTTTTATGTGTGTTTCCTTTTATATGTTTGTTTTATATGGTATTCCTCAACGGCAAGCCAAGGGAGGGTTCTTTCTGTAATTAGGAATTTAAGCATATTTACGTATGTTTAAAGAGAGATTTATAATTTTACGTTGTGGTAGCCCATGGCTTTTTCTAGGAAATGGATTGATCACCATTCCTATTTTTCAAAGGTTCCTCGATATCGCAGGTCATTCTGGAATACGGAGTCGCGCCCGTATTTCGTCTTCCTAGGGAAAGGCAAGTTTAGATAAGACAACTCGGTCGAATAACTATTCCATTAAAGTAATAAAAAGATGTTTAAAGTTTAGTTCAGTAGAAGTTATCTGCAGAATGTTATATTGTTATCTTATTATTTATCCCTGCATGTTATTTATTATTATCATGTTAGGAATGTTTATGTAATACTATATAGTACTCATCTTTGCTGATTACGTGCTTTGTTTGTGATTGTTGATCATGGCTTTGCCTTATTGATCATGTGATGACCCATTTTGGTGAGCAGATTCTTTAAAGCATTGATATTTACAGGTCCGCAGATGTTGCATCATTGGGAATCTGGGAATGGAGAGCTTGTGTAATCTATTAGTATATATATTTGCTGCCTTAGTCGGAACATATTATAATAAGTTTGGTTTCAGTAGACATTTATAGAGTGTTTGGTTTTGAGTGCTATTTACTTATTTATTTATTATATTAAAGTATGAAATTTAGTTATATCTTTTCCGCTGCAAATTCTGAATAAGCTGATACGTTATTACATGGACGATAATGCTTAGGTAATTTTGTATGTTTATATTGAAAAAATATTTTTGAAAAGTGAGAATTATCGGGGTGTTACACTTTCACCACCGCTGAGATAAACGAGGTTCGGGATTTGCTAGAACGCTACCTTACCAACATTTGCATGTGAATATGATGTCGCGGCTTTGAGCTTCTTTATTCTTATTGTGTTACTAGCTACTTACATGATGTTTATCTTTGATTTTAGTACTTATTAAAACTTCAATTGTAGTACATTCTCAAAATATTATATATATATATAATGATGAGAAGAATATCCCTACCAAGGCCCGGCCAACCCAGATGAATGCCGATCTAGAACGTCATTGTCATGAAGAAATTATATTTCTCGAAAGTAAAGGCTTAATTTCAAAATCCCGCTCCTCTTGGAGTTGTGCAGCGTTTTACGTTAACAAAGCTTCAGAAATTGAATGTGGCACACCCAGATTAGTTATATATATATATAATTGGAAAACATCTCACACACACACATCGTATATAAGTCAAAATGATATATATATATATATATATTATTATATTATATATATATATATATTATATATATATATATATATATATATATATATATATATATATATATATATATATATATATATATATATATATATATATATATATATATATATATATATATATATATATATATATATATATATATATTTTGACTTATATACGATGTGTGTGTGTGAGATGTTTTCCAATTATAGCAAGTTTAGATACAAGCTTTTTATATATATTGGGTTGTTTATTTCACGAATGACTTCTGAATCAATAATAATTAAAGAAATCATATGTAAGAACCATAGCATTTCGTGATTTGTTGGTAAATATACTTAGATTCTCTATCAACCAATAATGTAGGATCATTAACATGGTTAAAACTTAAATTGTTTGAAGTCCAGGCACAGCAGGGTATTCTTTCTACCACTAGGGTAATCCTTAATACCGAAACGTTTTTAAAATTAATTAAAAAAATAGTTATAAATTTTCCGATATATAACACTCATGTCTAGGGATGGCAATGGGGCGGGTCTGGGTCGAGTCCACTTGGACCCAGACCCAGACCCGTTTATTTTTCACAGACCCAGACCCGCCCCAGACCCGTTGGGTCTAGATTTTTCAGACCCAGACCCAGACCCGCTGGGTCTAGCGGGTCCATGGGTCCTTACTGGGTCCTAAATGGGTCCTTCTTAGTTTTAAGTTTTCATCACATTTTTAAATATATGTAATTAAAAATTCTCCCCCTAATGTATATAGGTTCTTGTATCCATGGTTAAAGCATTCTCTAAATAAAATTTTAAGAATTAACTGATAAAATATTAAAATGTTACAACTTATAAAGTTAATGTCTCTCATAAAATTTTAGAGTTTAGGTAAAAAAAAAATTTCTAATATGTAAATGGGTCCGCGGGGCGGGTCTGAGTCTAGCATATGTGGACCCGAACCCAGACCCGACCCACGTTCTTCGGGACCCAGACCCGACCCGACCGCTTGGATAAAATTTAGACCGACCCTAAGGTCGGGTCCTAGCGGGTCTTGGTCGGGTCCGGGACCCATTGCCATCCCTACTCATGTCGATAAAATGATTTGAATCCTTTATTTATTGTTATTGGAAAAAATTTTATCCTTTCTTTTTTTTATTAATATTAAGTAAATAAATGCCAAAGGCTGAGTCGATGACCTACGTATAAAGTAAGAAACATTTTTGGATTTGAAGGAAAAAAAACAACTTTGCTGATAATTACTTATATATTTCTATTTTTTTTATTTGGGTCAGGAAAGTCCTCCGAATACTCGAGTCTTGATTAATGATCCGTTTTCAATTTTTTTCGAATATAAACAGAGAAGAGAAGATAGGTTCATTACATTAATTCAAATAAAGGATATGGAAATTTTCCATGAATAATTGAAATAATTGAAGTAATTGAGCGTGAAAGCCAAATGAATGAAAGATTCAAGTTTGGTTGGGAAGGGATCATGAACATTTTGAAATGAATGGAAAAATAATCAACTTTCATTAAATGATTTATTAGATGATCGAAAACAAAGGATCTTGAATACTATTCGAAATTCAGAAGAACTACGTGGAAAGGCCAGTGAATAGCTGCAAAAAGCCCGAGCTCGCTTAAAGAAAGTCGAAACGGACGCGGATCAGTTTCGAGTGACTGGATATTCTGAAATAGAACGAGAAAAAATGAATTTGATTAATTCAACTTCTAAAACTTCAGAACAATTAGAGAATTACAACGGGTTTTCCAACAAGCCTTACAAGGAGCTCTAGGAACTCTGAATAGTTGTTTGAACAACGAATTACATGTACGGACCATCAATGCTAATATTGGCATGTTTGGTGCGATGAACGAAATAACTGATTAATGCTTCTATTCATAGGAATTATTTTTTTGTTTCAAAAGAAAAATTAAGTAATAATTGATTAGTCCTTCTATACCATTCGAGCAGACGAAATTAGCAATATTATCCGGGAGCGTATTGAACAATATAATCGAGAAGTAAATGTTTTAAATACCGGTTCAGTATTTCAAGTTGGTGTTGTATTAATGGGTGACGGTTTGATGATACAAGAGGGAAGTTCTGTAAAAGCAACAGGAAGAATTTCTCAGATACCCGTGGGTGAGGCTTATTTGGGTCGTGTTGTAAATGCCCTAGCTCAACCTATTGATGGTAGGGGTGAAATTTCAGCTTTTGAATCTCATATATATAATATCATTTTGACTTGCATACGATGCGTGCGTGAGACGTTTTCTAATTATAGCAAGTTTAGATACAAGCTTTATATATATAACAAACTTATCCAGTTCTCTAACATAATCGGAGCAGTTTATTCCCAAAGCACACCAAAATTTGGCGCCAAGATGAAATATGATGCGGTTTTCCTTAAGAACCGCATCAGTAAATCATTTACTGATCCGGTTTTTGAACGGATCATTAATTATTGGAAGTTGCTGCGATGCCACCTGACACGGACTAAAATCGCATCAGTAAGCCCAATTTTGACCCCATCAGATGGGCTTTTTTCTACTAGTGGGATGTTATTAGTAATTTATGAAGTACAAAAGGTATTTTATAATAGAAAGCATTAACATGATTTTTTGGATGAGACTTTCTTCGCGCATTAGTTTATTAACTAGCATTTTGGCCGGTGCGATGCTTCAAGTCAATTACAATAAACCAATATGTTATTATTCATAAATGTCATAATTCATTTGTTACTTTTCGTATTTTTGTCCGGTGAGAAATTGAAAATTTGGCGTCATGACATGATAAGTAAAAAAAACCTTAAAGTTATAAATTTGAAAATAATACTTTAGAAGGAATTGGAGTAAGAGAATATGTCATCAATAGTCTCTTGGTATTACTGTAATTAGAGTGTTACATGTTTAAATATTTATTTGAGTATTTTTAGTTAAATATAACTAGTTAAAGACTATATCATATTTAATTTAAAACATTAGACAATAAAGTCATATTATATTGACGGGTAAGCTATCATTTTTCATTATTTTGAATGTCGTGTTTCATACCTTGTAGTTACACTATATATATATTTTTTAATCAATGAGTTCACATGGGTATGGAGCATTTGCACTAGAAGCTTGACAAAGCGCCACGTGGCATATAAACTTTCTTAATAACGCGTTTTTATATATATATACAGATGATGGATTCAAATACATACATTCTTTTGCATGTCATATCTCTATTTCTTTTTGGTAAATATGTAAGAGATTATATTACCTATAAGCAGTTAAGCACCAACAACAATTACAACAAAGCAACAAGAGACCTACAAAACAACCATCCTACCAAAAACAAACAACCAAAGCAACAGAAAACAACCCAAACACCAAAACAAACACAACCACACCAAGCTAAGGACGCTAGACACAGCAAACAGGCTCATAACACAAGAGCCATAAGAGCGGCAAACCAGTTTCGTTCTATATCTCTCCATCTAGTACAAATTTTAGCTTTAACCCTTATACAAATATCAATCTGAATTTGTTTGATAACCAAATCTGGACTCAACACAGCAGCATTCCACAAAACATGGTTACGAGCCCTCCAAATATGGTAAACAGTGGTAGGCAAACAAGCATAAGCCACATGTTGTTGATGTTTGTTGCTGAATTTTCTACCCCATTTTCTCCAGTGTACATAAAGATTTTCCTAGGCACTACAATTAATCTGAAGCCACCTCATAACTCCCTGGCAAACTTGTTGACTGAATGCACATTGGAAGAAAAGATGGTGGAAGGAATCACTACCATGAATGCATAGCAGGCAGTTAGTATCAGGGCAAATGACTGCCCAATTAAGCCTCTCTCTTGTTCTGAGCCTAACCAAAGCAGTGAGCTAAGAAATGAACGAGTGTTTAGAGATTTTCACAGAGTTGCAAACCCAGTAATGCAACCTAACACCCTTCATGTTACCTCTGAGTCATTTGTACCCTTCTTTAATAGAGTACCGTTTACTTAGCTTCCATCAAGCCAAACATTGTTTTGATATGCATGTTTGAATTTATCCTTCACTCTACAAATCATCTTCCAAGCCCAACTAGCAAAGCTTGGAGCAATATAGTCCCACCAATTTGTGTCCTTAATATAGACACTATGGACCTATCTTATCCAAAGAATAACTTCTTTCTTTGCAATTTGCCATGTGTATTTCCCCACGGCAGTAGTGTTCCACAAATTACAATCCCTCACACACTAGTAGAATAATTGCTTATTGCTGCGGTAATATTAATGCGGTTTTTCCCATATGCAGCAATATATCACGTAAAAAGAAAAAGAAAAATATTAAATAACCATATTGTTGCGATTTCGAACGAAAACCGCAGCAATATGATCTCAACAATTTTTTTTGGAATTTTTTTTACTATTTGACCAAATATATTGCTGCAGTTTCTAGCAAGAACCGCAGCAATATAATAAATTAATATTTAAAAAATATTAGAAATAGGGTTTTTATAATATATTGAACATTTGAGCGTCGTTTCCTCATATCTCTCTCTCACTCCTTCCCCGCTCCCTCATTCAGTATCCTCCCTCATTCCTCGTCAGTTCACCCGTCTTCTCTCCTCAATCGTTCTTCGTCGTTTTTGACGAAGTCTTCCCTACTCCTCGAGATATCACGCACATCACCAGTCTTCTCTCCTCGAAATGTGGTCTTCGTTGGTCAAAGATGAACCGTTTCATCTGCGTTCTTTGTCGGTTCACCAGGCGAATTGAAGACGAAGACTCGACCCTTTGAAGCCCGTGCTCATCGGCCGCGTCGAGATTTCCTTCGCCATTTCATCCGTGTTCTTCGCCGGTTCACCAGGCGAAGACGAAGACACAACCCTTCTAAGCCCGCGCTCGATGGTTCACCACGCGAAGACGGTTCGCAGGCGAAGACGGTTCACAGGCGAGGTTCGATCGTCGGTCAACCTCTGTCGTTCCGTCTTCGTCCTTCCTCAAAAATTCGGATCTTGTTTTGTTTTTTTCTTCATTTTTATTTTTTAAGATTCAGATGTTAATGGTTAGATTCTGATTTTTGGTTATTTTTTAAATATTTTTTTTTAATTTCTTTTCTTATATGTGTTGGATTTTGTGTATTTTTTATGGTTTTGAATTTTGTATATCTTTTCTGTTTTTGAATATTGTATAAGCATTTTTTGTTATTATTTTGAATCATTAGTGTCTTATTTTGTTCCTAGTTCCTTTTCTTTAAAATTTGATGGCAAAGACAAAAAAAAAAAAAAATATTTGCCCATACCAGTACCCTATTGCTGCGGGTTTTACTAAAAACCGCAGCAATAGACTTCATTTTTTTGTATTAAAAAACATACATATTGTTGCGGTTTTCGCTAGAAACCGCAGCAATATTTTAAAATATTGTTGCGGTTAAAAACCGCAACAATATATTAATTACCTATTGCTGCCTACGCGGCCAAAGCCGCCGCAATAGGCCACTTCATGACCGCAGCAATAAGCATTTATTCTACTAGTGACACTCATATCACCACGTTGCTTGGGCTTACAAAGCCATTCCTATGACACCAGAGGGGGTTTGCGGAGGTAAGACTTTCCATCCCAAAGAAATGATCTGCAGATTTGGGAAATTTTTTGAAGCACACAATTTGAAATCAAGAAAACTAGGGCCCAATAAGTGTGAATGCTAAGCAATACAACATTAACAAGAACATTTCTACCAGCATAGGACAAATTTCAAGATGTCCAACACAAAATTCTTCTCAAAAGGCTATCAACCAAGACATCACATTCCACAATAGAAAGTCTTCTAGATGTTATAGGAACACAAAGATATCTAAATGGGAAGGATCCCATTTGAAACCCAGTCACTTGCAGTATTTTAAGCTTTGTCTCATCAGGAACATTGCCAAAATAAATGGCAGATTTCTCATTATTTACACTCAGCCCAGAAGCATTTGAAAAGGCTTTCAGGTCCCTAGCCATAAGAGTCACAAACTTCACTTCATCTTTACAGAAAACATTAAATCATCAGCGAAGACAAGATGAATAAGCTTTAGAGATTTACATCTATAATGGAAGCAAAAATCATCCCTACTACTCATTTTCTTCAATATCCTGGCAAAATATTCCATATTAAGCACAAAGAGTAGAGGGGAAATAGGGTCTCCCTGCCTAAGCCCTTTTTTCCCATTGAAAAAGCCACATAGGCCACCATTGATACTAATAGAGAAAGAGAGGAAGTAACACAAGTCATGATCCAAAGCCTAAACTGATCAGGAAATTTAAATTTTTTAAGCAACTCTCCTAATAACTCCCAGCTCACAGAATCATACGCCTTCCTCAAGTCAATTTTCATAGTGCACTTGCTAGGTTAACTCTTCCTTTTATAATGCCTTAGGATATCTTGACATATAAGAATGTTATGCATAATCTGTCTATTTACCACAAAAGCACCATGTACTTGATCCACCAAACTAGGCAATACCAGTTTGAGTGATCTACTACAAAGCAGTTTAGATATTATCTTGTAAATGGTATCTTCAGATTGTTCAACCTTAGGGATCAGACACAAGGTGATGGCATTAATTTGCTTTAGGAGTTGTCCAGTTTGAAAAGATTCCAGGACAACGGCAGTAACTTCATGACCCACACACACCCAAGCTTTCTTGAAAAAACAACTAGAATAACCATCTAGGCCAGCAGCCCTATTTTCATCAATATCAAACATGGCATTCTTTACCTTTTCACTAGTGAAAGGAGCACCCAGCAAATAATGAAGTTCATCACCCACCATTGTCCCTTCAGCCATGACATACACTAGTGGAAGAAAATCTTATATGTCACTTAGTAACGGATGCGGTTTTTGTAAAACCGCATCCGAAAATCAACATTAAAAATGGTAAACAAAGTTGGGAGTACAATCTGATGCAGTCCTCTTGTGGACCGTATGAGATTAAATAAACCGATTCGGTTTGTTTAAAATTTGATGCGATTTGATGGACCGCATCAGATTGTTGTTATTTTTTCGCTCAGCCCGGCACGTTGAATTAAGGCCCACGCACAAATTGGCCTCTTAATACTAAATCCCCTCCTCACTCCTAAACCTAACACTCTCCCCTCCTCCAGACCCACACTCTCTCCTCCCTTATAACTATCAAACCCTTATCTCCCTCTTCTCCCCTCTCTCTCCTCTCTAATCCTCTCTCACACCACGCCATCATTAGATCTCCCTCCTCTCCCCTCTCTCTCCTCTCTACTCCTCCCTCACATCACGTCGTCATCAGTATACACAACACCTTACCTGTCTCTCTACTCTACTCCTTCACGAAACGAAGAAACGAAGTTGAATGAATTAAGAAAAATCAGAAAATGAAGAACGAAGATCGAAAATGGGGATGAAGAAACGAAGAACGAAATGAAGAGCGTAACGACGAAATGAATTGACGAATAAACGAAGAACGAAATCAATTGACGAACAATCGAATAACGAAATCGAATAACATAAATAAATTGACGAAGAATCGAAGAACGAATTGAGCGTAATTTTTTCGTTTTTTTTTTTTTGTTTACCAGATTTCTTCGTGTTTTCGTTTTTTTATTAGATTTTTTCGTTTTATATTAGGATTTAGTTTTGGATTTGATTTTAGATGTAGGTTTTCATTGGTTTTTTGGGATGCCATTTTCGTTTTTTTGGTTTTGGGCTCTTAATTTTTTCGTTTTTATTTTGGATCTGATTTAGTTTTTTTTAGGCTCTTAATTTTTTCGTTTTTTTTTATCTGATTTAGTTTTTAGGTCTTAATTTTTCTCTTTTCGTTTTCGGGCTCTTAATTTCGCTTAATTTTGGTTTTTCTGCAGCTGTTGGTTTTGGATGGAATGTTTGTTAATTTTCAGTACACATATTCGAATGGTATGTTTGTTAATTTTTTGTCCACATATTTTCCGTAATTTTATATATATTAATTTTCTATATTTATGTTGAAATGTTGTTTCCATGTCAATTCTCTATTTTTGTTGTTTCTATGTATAATTTTCTGTATTCATGTTATTCCTCTGTATTTTTTTAGATTATCGTACATATATTGTTGTAATTATGTGGTATAGTTTGAGTTCCTTGTGTCTCATGATTAAATTAAATTCAAGTTAGTTTAAAGGTGTATTTTTAGCGAGTGAGTTTTTGTTGATACTCCCATTAGGATTTGTTATGGTCATTGAAATTTGGAGATAATGTAGATGTTTGGGAGTTTGAGATAGTAACTTTAAGCATATGCAAACAGTTGTGCGCAAGTTGGAATAATTGTAATATATCGTCACACAAATTATGGATTAAGTTCCAAATTGGCAGGATTTCAATATTATTATTGATGTCGGAAAAAATTTCCACATATTTATATGTAAACACAGTAGTACTAAATTGGAATCTTCGTAGATTGAATATAGTTTGGGTTTCTAGCCGCTACAGGGTACAAAAAAGTACTTTATACAAAGCACGGTATTGTGTTTTGTGTAAAGTGCTTTTTTTTACCCTTACAATTACGTATCTGTTGCGGTTATTGTACAGAACCTCATCAGTTTTGGAGTTACTGATGTGGTTCTTACGAAAACCGCAGCAGTTAACATAAGTAACTGATGCGGTTTTTCTTAAGAACCGCATCGGAAATCATTTACTGATTCGGTTTTGGACCGGATCAGTAAATAATTTGGATCTACTGGGAGCCCATCTAATGCGGACCAAAACCGCATCACTAAGCCCGATTATGACCGCATCATATGGGCTTTTTTCCACTCGTGAGAGTTACTCACATGGCCAGCTAAACTCTCTGAACACAACAGCTTCTCATAATACTTCAAGAAAGCTCGTTCAACATCCTTCGAATTTTCATGCCAAATACCCTCTACATCTCTTATTATATGTACATGATTATGTTGTCTTCGCTTCCTCAAACAAGCATGAAAGTAGCTAGAATTTTCATCACCGCCCTTGATCCAATCCTGCTTCAGTCTCAGGAAACTCATTTTAGTAGCATTCAAATTATCGTACACTTTCCTGGCTTTAACCTCCTGATGATGCAGCTCTAAGTTCTGAGAGTCAAGGTATATACTTTGTTGAATGTCCATGAGCTTTGTTAATGCAACAGAAGCATTAGTTTCAACATTAGAGAATTTATTCCTGTGCAACACTTTAAGAACCTGCTTCAACTTTTTCAATTTGTTCATCACTTTCAACATAGGTACTCCCACAAAGCTCTCCTGCCACTGAGTCTGAACAATGGACAGAAAAAAATTTCATCTAGAGCCCACATGTTGCAAAATTTGAAAGGTTTTACTTTAATCACCACAGTGTTATCCAACTTAATAATAGATGCACAATAATGATCCGAAATACCCCGAGGAATAAAGATAGCATTCGCATTATCAAAAGAGTTAAACCACTAAGAGTTGGCTCAACACTATGTCAATTTTCAAAAATACCCTATTCTCTCCTTCTTGCTTGTTATACCATGTAAAAAAAGGACCAATAGAAGGGTGATCCTGCAACAAACAGTCACGAATACATTGCCTAAATTGCGCCACTTCCTTCAAGAAGACAGCAGAACCAATTATTTCCCCCAAATTGAGAAAATTGTTAAAATCACTAAAAACAATCCAAGCACCCCTCACTTTATGACTAATTTGATCAAGATCACAGCATAAATCTTTTCTAACAGTAGCATCATTTGCTTCATACACCACAGTTACTTGAAAAGCCATACCAGTAGCCCTATGCACCACCTCATAGTGAATGAATTATGTTGCATAAAGACAGACATTCACAACAAACATAAAAGGTAGCCAAATTAACTATATTCTACCTCTAACATGGTATTGATAATTAGTAATGACAGACCATCCCTGACAAATCCTAGGGAAGACTTTAGAGAAATTTCTAGCCTTCACCCGAGTCTCTAGAAGTCCAAATAGCCCAAATATTATAATGATTCAAAAAATATTTGATATCATTATGTTTTTGAGGGCTATTAAGACCCCTTACATTCCATCTACCAATCCTGTCCATTAGGAAGGATAGTCTCCTCCCCTCCCTGCTGCATTACCATTTGCTCAGGCACCTCAAGAGAATGATTATCTAGTGGAACATCCTGAGCCTCTACCCTACTAGGACTAACTGGATTCCCTCTTTCTTTAACAGATTGTGCATTCTCTGCATCCTTACTAGTACCCTTAATAGGAGAGGACCCCTAAGGTTGTATAGGACAAGGATTCCCAGAAGATAAGGTAACAGGTTGTGCTACCATAACAGATTGAGCCACCCCCAACAGGTTTTGGTTTTGTAACCCATATTTGCTTAGGCTTCAGCTTCTTCAATGCCAACTCATATTTCTTCTATTTGCACATCTCTAGAGTGTGCCCAATCCCACCACAATCCCCACATATAATGGGTTTGCACTCATAAAAAACCTTATGTTTCATTATTTGACCCTTTTCATTGACAAAACTAATTTCCTCGAGAAAACATTGGCCTATAGTAACTTCCACCATACTATGAGCATACTCAATACAATCCTTTTGAGCAATAGCACGATATGTCCTAATAGGTTCACCTATTAGACTCGCAATCTTATGCAATGCTACCTGACCCCAATACTTCAATGCTAGTCCTGGGAAACGAACCCAAGTTGGAACCACTTTCACCTCTTCACTCAGCAGATCCAGATCAGGAGACCCATTCTTCATGATCACAGGCTTGTTATCATATAAGATTGGGCCAGCATCCATAGCAGAAAGTCTACCATCCAAACTACAAAGCGAACCACAAAAACCCCATTTGAACCCATAGCAAGTCGATCAATTCCAAACTTTCCCCAAACACACCTAACAAATCCATTAATGATTCGAGTAGGTGGTTTAACCCCTAGGACATAACATACAATGGAAGAGTTCCAACATTCTATTTCATCTTTAACATCCTCCTCTGAAATCACTACATTAAGTATAGTAGGATCAATATCAACATTATTCACCACGGGATCAGCACTAACATTATGACATACATGTACTTCTAAATCAATACCCTCCTCCTGAATACTTTCAAAAAGATTATGTCGTTATGAGGTATTACCTGTGTGACTGGCTAATTGCTGCAAAGGTTGAGGAGAAGGGTTCACCATGTTGCTGGACGCAGGTATCGCCGGAGTTCGCATCCGTGCCACCCAACTCGCCAGTTGACTTCGAGCCGCCTCAAAATTTGCTCGATCCAACATTAAAGCATTATAATCCACCGATGCTACAGAATCGTCATCAAGTTCTTGCTCTGATGTCCAACTTAAGGCCACATTCTCTGAAATCTTATTCACATTCTTCATCTTCTTCGCATTAACTGTATGAGGTTTCTTAACCACCTTAATCAGTTGCTTCACCTTCTGCCCACCATTACCTTTCTTCGAAACCTTAGCCATGGTTCCACCAAGTAGCGGAGGTTCAATTGTAGGTAAAATGAACAATCGTGAGAAAATTTCAATTCTAGAGAGAGGCGAGAGTTTCTCTCTCTAGACTCATTCTTCATGTCATAACTCTATTTTATTTTCCTTTTTTATTTCTCTTTTGGAAAATATAAAATTTTTACCAATGATATTAATTCACTCCTAAAAGAACTTTAAATGAATTTATATTCAAATAAATAGAAATTAATATCGAGAATATAAATTTATATACATATCTGAAATCCAAGGCAAAGAATTGTCATACTACATATGTCCTCCCCCTCCTAAACAAATGACACAAAGTGAACAATAAAATTGTGTGTAGAAAGACCCGGACCCATAGTCTTTTAACTAAAATACTAATACACTAACCAACTTATCTACAATCTCATATTGGTTTTTGTAGGGGAAAAAAAATATTTAATGACAAGTTAACATACACCCTACACAATTACTAAATTCAGTTGTTGGTAAACAAAATTATAATAAAAAAAAATCACAATTACATCTTGTTATCCCAAAATGACAATTTCATACTCTATCTTTTATTAAAACACAAACCAAACAATATGAATAAAATTATTTGTGATTTATCATTTTTTTTAAAAAGTATGATGACTCCCAATCTATTGCATGAATACTGTTATTTTTAAATGACCATCAAACGTAGGTTTAATCATTATGTTTATTTTTAAAAAAATTGATTGTATTTGCTAAGATCAGTAACAAAAAGGATACAGTCCAAACTACATGTGCTTTTAATTACAATCCTGCAAAGTTTATGAAATTGACTTATCGTCGTTTTTTTTGTTGTTGAAAGGTTCTAGTTTGACTTTAACAAATAAATGATTTAGTTGGTGATTGTCCCTTAAAATTAGGATCTGATTTTTCTTAGTAATGGAAGATGGCTAATTGATTCAAATTAATCTATTTCACTACTGCAACTGTCATAATATATGATGTTTAAATTATTTTATCTGATGTCACTCTTTATATAAATCAAATGATTCAGATAATTGTCCGGCCACCAACTACTTTTATGTCCTAAAAATGCATATAAACTGATAAGTAACTACCCACATGTTACAATTAATTGGGGCATCGCCCAAATTGTTGATATAAACTATCAACTAGTATTATTTTTTTAATGCGATGCATGCGTGACATCATGTATGTGTAATTTTGTGGACATTTTCAATTTAATCCTCATTCTTGGGTTAAAATTTTGTTTTAAATGTAATTATACAAATAAGTGTATAACTATATATCTATAGTCTTGTATGCACGCAATGCGTTTAAAAACATGTAAAACGTAAAATTAATTGTGTAATTGTATCTAATAACATCTAAAATAGTATTGGATATGGCATGATGTAAGATTTTAAAATATCAACTTTTATAGCTTTATTGACAGATAACAGATGATAAGTGTTCACTGGTCCAGGAGAAGACCGGATCTGGCTGAAACCGGCTGGATCGGTGGACCGGAATTCGCAAAAACTTTTGGACCTAGACCGGACTGGAAAATTTTTGTCTGTATATTTATATTTTTGCAAAAAAAAACTTATTTAATAATTTTAATAACAATATTCCTAAAGGTAATAAATACTAGGTTTTTAAATTTATAACTTTTTACCGTTTAAGCTTTTTTAATATATAAACCTTTTTTTTTACCAAAAAAAAATCATAGATTCTGGTCCACCGGTTCGGACCAGAATTTTCTGAATTTGGACTAGACCGAAAATTCGAAATCGGAATTTTGTCTGGACCGAACACTTTCGGTTCGGTCAAAATTCTGATCCGGTCCAATCCAAATTTCATTCCCACTCTGTCTTTTTGCACAGCCTTAACTGGTGATATAAGTGGTGAAAGTTGCATGTGTTGTCACATGTAAATGTAAACTGAAAAACCTAATGATAGATAAAGAAATTTATTTTTGTTGGGCTTTCACTAAGATAACAACTCAAAATTAACATGCCACTGCTAGTGAGTACTAAATTAAAGTTTAAAAGCAATTCCTAAATTATAAAAAAAAAGTCTAAAAGCACCACCATGCAGTTTGGATCTTGTATTTTGCTTCCTTAATCACAAATCAAAAGCGACACAATATGTGGGTCCTTTATCATGAAGACAAGATGTGAGTCCTTTATTATGAAGTGTGATACATAAATATCTCATAACATAATGCTAGTCACTTAATGAATATCAATTTAGACTAAGGGTTCCATTTTTTATGTAGCACATTAATTGAATTCTAACCATTCCTAGTTCTAGGCGAATTTTCTCAAATTTGTCTTCAGGAAGTGGTTTGGTCAAGATGTCAGCAATTTGATTTTGAGTAGGACAAAATTCAACTTTGTCAAGACCTTGTCCAACATTGTCTTTAAAAAAGTGATGCATGATGTGTATATGTTTGACTCTTGAATGATGAACTGGATCATTGGAAATGCATATGACATTTGTATTATCACAGTAGATAAGAACACACTTAAACTTAATACCAAAGTCTCGTATCTATTATTTGATCCAGAGGATCTAGGAGCAATATGCAGCAGCTACCACATACTCTGCTTTTGCAGTGGATAGAGAAACTGTGTTCTGTTCCTTTGAGCTCCACGAGACCAAGCTTGTTCCTAGATAATAAACAACACCTGATGTGCTTTTGCAGTTTATTAAGTCTCCAACATAATCCTCATCAGAATAACTTATAAGATCAGAAACATCACTTCAAGTCTTGAATAACAATGAAGATCTACAAGTTTCTCTCTCTAACTTCTCACTATAAACCCTAAAAAGTGTATACAATTTAACTCTCTCTGTCATTAAACAAATAAAAGAGTATTTATAACTTTAAAAAATAATGAACCGACGAAATAAAATGCGACATGAAGCAGACCCACACGGGCGTGTCAATAATGACACGGGTGTGTTGACCTATAACCATATAAACCAGCATGTGAATATAAGCTACTGCCTCAAAGAAATCAGGGTAACACGGATATGTCAAAACGGACACGAGCGTGTTGACCTGTAACCATCAGATTCTTCAGCTCAACTTCGAATAGCTATAACTTTTGATCCGGAGCTTTGTTTGGAACATTTAATATATTGTTGGAAGGCCCTTGAAGTCTAGTTTCTAAATCAGTTGAAATAAACTCATTATCATTTCTGTATCAAAATTTATGAGTAAAATGATGACGCAGAGGTATCATATTTTGAAAATACAAAAAGTTAGAAAAACATAAGTCATCACTTCCTTTCAAATATCTAAGAATTCGCTTAGCTGCCGTTAAGTGAGATTCTTTAGGATTCAATTGAAATCTTGCATATAAACCAACACTAAAAGCAATATCAGGTCTACTTGCAGTTAAGTAGAGTAAAGAACCAATCATACCTCTGTATTGCTTCTCATTTACACACTTACCATTTGTGTCTTCATCTAACCTTGTTCCTGTTTCTATGGAAGTGTCATTGGTTTTTTATTGTTCTAGCCCATATTTCTTCACCAGTTCCTTGACATATTTTTGTTGATGGATCATTGGTCCTCTTTCGGTTTGCTTGATTTGCAATCCCAGAAAGAAGTCCAATTCTCCCATCATACTCATTTCGAACTCCAAGGTTTTGGATCCAAGGTTTTGGATCAAAGCTCCTTGTTGCTTATTGAGTTTCTTGAGGTGGTTAATTTATGTGAGTTTCTTCTGTTTAAGGAGTTACTACAGTTTCTTGATCTCCTCCTATTGCTTGTTCCTTGGGAGGATCAGGTACTAAGTTCTCTGGATCAGGAACTAACTTTTTCTCTTTTTTTGCAGGGGTTAGTTCCTCATTATTATGATTAGATTCTTCTGGACGAGTTAATTCAATTTCAAGGCCATTGTCATGACTTTGTTCCTGCAGAGAATTAGTTTCATCAAATGTAATATCGACACTTTCCTCAACACACATTGTTCGCTTATTGTGGACACGATAAGCTATACTATTTGAGGCATATCCTAGAAATATAGCCTTATCATTTGTAGCATCAAACTTTCCTAAATTGTCCTTTCCATTATTATGTACAAAGCATGTTGTTTTTCCAATATTACTAGTAAGGTTGTCTCCAAAGGTCACTGTTCCTCCATGGTATGCTAAAAGTGAGAGAAACTTGGATTGATCACTAGTCATATGCTTGGAACACCCGCTATCAAGGACCCACATTGTAATGCCCCGACTCCTAAGCATCGTTAATTCATTAATTAACTCTTACTTAGCAGCGGAAGACTTTAACTTAGTCGGTGCGTTACTGCCGTACCTTCCTTTTGGAAAATACAAGGCAACGTAAGTTCGTTAAAGAACGTAACTTTATAAATATTAAACTTCATAACTAACCTAGAAATGCGTAAATAATTAGGTGGAACATAATTAAGGTTCATAAACTAATGTTCTTAAGCTTAGAATACATAATAATAAGAGTCTGCATATTTTAAGTAATAATTATTCCTCACTGCTACGCCATTCCGTCGTCCCCGTCATTACCTAAAACAGAAAAGCAAAACGTCATGAGCCGAGGCCCAGTAACATACCACTCTAACATCGTAAATTCATTTCAATTCATTTTAGTTGCAAACAGGGAGGAGAGAGAATAGAGTAAAAACATTTCATAAACATTTTATGTAAACATAAATTCATTATTATCTTCATATCATAATCATCATCATAATTATCTTATTGGTAACTTGGCGAGTATAACATACAGGGACGTCTCCCATCATCATCATCGTCATAATCATAGGGCAATAGCCACCAGGGACAACGTCCCTAACCAGAAGGTGGCATAAAGCCATGCATAGTGCGGTGCCACCAGGGACAATTGCCCCTAACCAGAAGGTGGCGTTTCCGCCATAGAATAGAACGGTACGTGCACGACCAACATAACATCGTACTGCCAAGAACCATCTTTCACTTTTGTTTATCATGTTCCATTTCTTTTTATTTATGCATTATACTTCACAATCATCATGGAAATCATATTCTTTAATTTTCATCAAATCAGCATAAATTACGTAACGTCATGAAAGATCATGTTATAAAAGTATTTCATGTCCCGCAATCCATAAAAGCATACATTTAACATAAACATTATAAATATCAACATAAACAGATATTTAGAAAGGGAATGCGGGTGTTAGCAGTAGACGTTACCTCAAATCCTGCTTAGTAACTTTGATAGTTGGGGGAGGCTTGTAATATCCCTTTTTCCTTAATCTAACCAATAATTGATAACGAGACGATTAATATCGTAACATTCCTCATATGTTATTATTATAGTTATAAGGTTGACTCGTTAACCATAATAATTGCGGAACTATGTTTATTCACTTATTTACTAAACTTTATAAGTACTGTCTTATTACTTAAATAATTATTACTATTATTATTACTATTGCATTAGCTTTTATAAAAACTTGTCATATTTAAATATTAATAAATTAAGGTTAATAATAGGGACTTAACAAATTAAAGGATAAGACTACTTAGTATTATATTTGCTAAACTTGTTTCACCCAACTTGCCCATTAATTAGGCTAAGTCATATTACTTAGATTTTACCTTTAACATTGTAGTAACTAGTAACTAGTTGTAATTTTACGTACTACTTCCAATAATATTAACATTTCATAAACTGACGTGAATTTTTTTAGTAAAATATGGTTAGGTACATTAGGCCCAAAATCACTAATCAAGTTCAATTATTAAACAATATTAATAATTATCTTAATCCTTAAGACTTATCTCCTATATATTTTTTTATATTACTTATTGAGAAATTACATGAAGTCATAATATTATCATAACCTCCTTCATTTAAAATAATCGTTTTATTTTCGTACATCTAACTCACATTAGAACTTATTTTGATTATCAGTAAAGTATGCTTACCCATGATTTAGTGGATATGTATGAGTTACGAGTTTCCGTATGTATGTAAATTAAGTCAAATTTTATAGTAATTAATTTATCTTGTTCACATGACAATAATTTAGATCAAGTTTTTATGACTAACGTTAGAGTTGAAGAATTAGAATAGTAATATATATATAGGTTGATTACTTTTAACAAGTTTGTACATGGATTTATGATATAATAGTTAGACCTTAGGATGCATTAGTTTATCTAGATTACATCTTAATATGTTTGTCATATTTTAGGCCCATATACAGTAATCAGGCTCATATATTAAATGAGCCCACAAATCATCATTAAACTAGTAAAGCAGAATTATATCAAGAGAGAAATGAAAGGAAACAGAACCTTGCGGCAGAGGACGTGCGACAGCAGGGCTTCGCCGGAAATTGAGAATGCAGCGGCGAGTTTGAAGGTGTCAGGGTGGTTCGCCGGATCTCGTCGGAGTGACGAAGGGGGCCGTTTCCGATGGAGGTTCGTGCAGGTGGGTCGCGGAGACGGAGAGAGAAAATGGTGCTGCGAGAGAAAGAAAGGTGGCTGGGCTGGCGGTGTTGGGAGGCGGGCTGCGCGGCTGGACGGCGTGGAGTGCTTGGTGGTTGGGTATAGCAGCGGCAGACGAGGGTGGTTCAGTGGTGCTTCAGTGGTGGTCGCCCCAAAACAGAGGAGGAAAGCGATATTTCTGTGGTATTTTTTTGGCTAACAAAGTTCTGAGTTTTGGTTTTGTTTGTTCAATGGAATTATCAACCGGTATTTATAGAAATTTATGGGAAAACTATGCTCCTATTGTTGATCATGTGAAAAATATGAATTTGGGGTCAAGATACATTAATGGAAGAAGGTTGAGAATTCAAAGTTTGGGGCTTATTCCAGATTTTGTGAGATATTGTAGAAAGTTTTATTGACTAATGAAGAAGATTTCTGACATGAGCGTTGTAGTATTGAATTGAAGTGTTTGATTTCATGTGTGAACACTTCAAAAAAATTTGCCAGAGAAAGAAAATGGAGGAAGGAAGAAGATGGGCTAGAGTTAGATTCATAGGGGCATTTTTGTAATTTCTATTTTTACTTAAGTATATACTTGTTTTATTGTCCACAAGTTAGATTAAATAAAGGAAACTTAAAATAGCTTATTATACATTTTAATATCTATAATTCTTGTTTTTGTTAGTTTGGAAATATTTAATTTATAATTAATCCGATAATTAGTATTACTTAAATACGGGATATTACATCCTCACCCCTTAGAAAAAGTTTCGTCCTCGAAACTTACTAAGTCAAAATAAGGTCATGCAATGCATATCAAAAATCATTATGAAAGTAAAACATATTCATACTTTAGATAACCTATGCAGATCAAACATGATAAACATACATAATAATCTAAGCAAATAGATGAGGGTATTTCGCTTTTATTTGATCTTCAACTTCCCAAGTTGCTTCAGTCGACGAATGGTTGGCCCATAAAACTTTTACCATGGGAATTACTTTGTTTCTGAGCTGCTTTTCCCTACGGTCGAGAATTTCAATCGGTTTTTCTTCGTAAGTCAAGTCGTTTCTCAGTTGTAAAGGTTCATGCCTAATCACATGGCTTGGATCAGGTATGTACTTTCTTAACATCGATATATGGAAGACATTATGCACCTTATCTAGGTCTGTTCGGTAGCGCCAGTCGATAAGCCACGTCATTCACTCGCTCGAGAATCTCATATGGACCGATATATCTTGGACTAAGCTTACCAGATTGACCAAATCGCATGACACCTTTAGTGGTGAGACTTTCAGAAAAACATGATCACCACTATAAACTCTAGTGGTCTCCTTCGTCGGTCTGCATAGCTCTTCTGTCGATTCTGCGCAGTCTTGATCCTGGTCTGAATTAATCGTACTTTTTCTGTCGTTTCTTGTATTAAGTCGGGTCCTATCATTCGAGCTTCGCAATATCACTCCAACAAAGGGGTGTTCTACATCTTCTTCCATAGAGTGCTTCATATGGGGCCATTTTGATGCTAGCTTGGTAGCTGTTATTGTAAGAAAATTCTACCAGTGGCAAGTACTTCTCCCAATTTCCTTGAAAATCTAACATGCATGCTCTTAACATATCTTCTAGGGTCTGTATCGTCCGTTCCGTCTGACCATCAGTTGCTGGGTGGAAGGCTGTACTGAAGTCGAGTCTAGTGCCAAGAGCCTTTTGCAATTCTTTCCAAAACTTTGCTTGGAATCTTGAGTCTCGATCAGATACGATTGAACTCGGAACTCCATGTAGCCTGACAATTGTGTTTATATACAACTCAGCTAGCTTGTCTAAGCTCCAATTATTTCTTATAGCTAAGAAATGCGCGGATTTCGTCAATCTATCCACAATCACCCAGATAGAGTTCATGCCTCGAGTTGACGGTGGTAGTCCCATTATGAAATCCATCGAGATCGAATCCCACTTCCAAGTAGGGATACTCAAAGGTTGAAGGAGCCCTGCAGGTCTTTGGTGCTCTATCTTGACCTTTTGACAAGTCAAGCATCTTGCCACAAATTCAGCGACTTCTTGCTTCATGTTGCTCCACCAGAATGTCTGTTTCAAATCTTTGTATAACTTGTTTCCTCCAGGGTGGATTGAGAAAGGACTATTATGAGCTTCTTCTAAAATCCTCTTCTTTAATGTCTCCTTATTGGGAACACATAACCTTCCTTGAAATCTCAAAGTACCATCCTCTTGGATCACAAATCCTGGCGACTTCCCTTTTTTCACATCATTCTTTATTTTCTCTAACTCTGGGTCTTCACCTTGTGCCTCCTGTATGTCTGCCAACAAGGTTGGCCTTAACTCCAATGCATTTAAGTATGCACCTTCTTTTCTCTGAATGATCTCTACTTTCATTTTCCAAAGATCATTTTTATAGGTTTTGGTAGGGTCAAGGTTGTGTTTAGGTGAGCTTTTCGACTTAGGGCATCAGCTACAACATTTGCTTTTCCAGGATGATATTGAATGTCAAGGTCGTAGTCTTTTAGGAGTTCTAGCCACCTACGTTGTCTTAAGTTCAACTCTTTTTGGGTAAAGATGTATTTGAGGCTTTTATGGTCGGTAAAGATTTTGCACGGAACACCATACAAATAGTGTCGCCAGATTTTTAGGGCAAATACGACAGCGGCTAGTTCAAGATCATGGGTTGGGTAATTTTTTCATGCGGTTTGAGTTGTCGAGAAGCATATGCTATAACCTTCTCGTTTTGCATCAGCACGCATCCTAATCCATGCTTGGAGGCATCACTATCACTACAAAGCCATCTGTACCAGAAGGAAGGGTTAGAATTGGGGCAGAGGTAAGGCGTTTCTTTAACTCCTGAAAAGCTTCTTCACATTCATCGCTCCATTCAAACTTGACCGACTTCTTCACCAATCGCGTTATAGGCATAGCTATCTTTGAGAAGTCTTGGACGAATCTTCGGTAGTATCCAGCTAAACCCATAAAACTTCGAATTTCGGGGACATTGGTGGGTCTAGGCCACTCCATTATGGCTTTTATTTTCTGAGGATCAACGGAGACTCCATTCTCAGAAATGATGTCCCTAGAAAGGCAACTTCTTTCAACCAAAATTCACATTTCTTCAGCTTCGCATACAACTTTCTTTCTCTTAGTATTTCCAACACCTTTCTCAAGTGTTCTTCGTGCTCACTTGAGTTTCTTGAAATACCAAGATATCATCATGAATACAACAACGAATTATCAAGGTAGGGCTTGAAAACTCGGTTCATCAAGTCCATGAAAACGGCTGGGCATTGGTTAACCCAAAGGGCATCACCGTGAATTCATAATGGCCGTATCGAGTTCTGAAGGCGGTTTTTGAGATATCTTCTGGCTTAATACGAAGTTGATGATATCCAGACCTCAAATCTATCTTGGAGAAAATGGTTGCACCTCGCAGCTGATCGAAAAGATCGTCGATGCGGGTAAGGGATATCTATTTTTGATGGTAATCTTATTTAACTCTCGATAATCGATGCACAACCTCATACTTCCATCTTTCTTCTTTACAAACAAGACTGGTGCACCCCAGGGTGAAACACTGGGTCGGATGTACCCTTTCTCGAGCATTCATCTAGTTGCTTCTTCAATTCTTGCAATTCAGCTGGTGCCATTCTATATGGTGCCTTCGAGATAGGGGCAGCTCCCGGAATAAGGTCGATGCTAAAGTCTATTTCTCTTTGCGGAGGCATACCAGGTATGTCTTCTGGAAATACGTCAGGGTACTCTTTTACTATAGGGATGTCGGACAAAGAGACTTCAGGTTTTGTTAGGTCTATTACATTGCAAAGGTATCCGTAACAACCCTTCGCAAGTAGTTTGAATACTTTTGAGGTTGAGATAATACGGGTTTGGCTTTTCTTCTTCGATAAGAAACCTTGCACCCATCAGGTCTTCTAAGGGTTATCTCATGGTTAAGGCAATTAATGTCGGCTTGGTACTTGGATAACCAATCCATTCCCAATATCACATCAAAGTCGGTTAATTCAAATTGAACTAGGTCAACTAGGAACTCATAGCCTCCTATAAGGATAGGGCAGTTTCTATACATGACATCACATGAGATAGATTCACCATTTGGGATGGAAACTGACATGGCAGAGAATTTAGGGCATGGTTTTGCATTCAAAGTTCTAGAAAATGCAGTAGATATAAATGAATGTGAAGCTCCAGAATCAAAAAGAACACAACCGGGTATAGAGTGGACAGGAAAAGTACCAGTGATGACGGTATCATCAGCTTCAGCTTCTTCTCTTTGCATCATGAACACTCTCCCAGCTTGTGGAGGTCCTCTCGGAGGATTACGATTGTTGTTCGCATTGCCGCTATAAGTGGAGTTCTGTCCATTCCCTTGATTCCTTGTGAAGCCATGGTTGTTCACGTTGTGGCCTCGTTGTTCTTGAACAGGACAATCTTTCACTATATGGCCTTGTTTACCACATCGATAACATTGGTCGGTGCCTTTACGACATCCCTTGCCCAATGGCCTTGCTTGTTACACTTGTTGCACCGAGGAACTTGTCTTTGATTACGATTTCCTCCAGACCAGTATTCAACTTCTTGTGAAATGTTGCTTGATTGGCCTTCTTGAGGTTTTCCTTTCCTCTTACCATTTCAAACACCTCCTTTCTAAGTTTCGTCTTGCGTTCGACATTGATGGCCCTATCATACAATTCCTGATAGGATTTGCTCATATGTGCTGCTAGTTTCTCCTGAAGGTCAACGTTTAGACCTCCTTCGAAACGATTCATCGTTGCGATCAGTGGAAACCAAGTCTGGAGCGAATCGAGCAAGTTCATTGAATTTCACGCGTATTCCAAGACTGTCATATTCCTCTGTTTCAAATGAATAAACTCCGACTCCATTTGGAGTTGCAATGACTGAGGTAAAACTGGTTGCGCATGGCCTCCTTTAGATGTTCCCATCCGAATCCAGGATGCTGTTGCATTTCCTTGGCAGTTTTCCACCAAGATCGCTTGTCCTTTCAGATAAAAGACTGCAAAGTTAACTTTCCACTTATCGGGGCACTGGGTGGCATCGAACAATTTTTCCATGCCGTTGAGCCATTCTTCAAACTCAGTGGGGTCTGGCTTTCCATCATAAGTTGGGGGCTTATGAGCCGAAACCTCTTGAACATGTTTGAGCACTCTTCTTGTTCAGTCCTAGGCCTTTGTCGATTTCCTTGTAAAAGCTCCATCATCATCAGCCTCATTAAATCCATTCGGTTATCACTAGCATCTCCGGTGGCATCTCCAAAAACAGGGTCGCTACGCAATGCGTCAATCCTTGCCCTCATTTCTTCGAGCGTGACCTCGGATTCGTGGTTTGCATTTCCCCCATTAATAGGGTCACTTTCACTTGAGGCCATTGTCTAACACATAAAACATTTTACGTTTATAACATATACTCATACTCGTTCAATAGCGTTAAAGTAGGTAAAAGTTTCCCATTCCCGTCCTATCACTCACACTCATATTCATTATTGATTTCCTTATTTATCTACAACCATTTTATTTTTATTTATTTATTATCTATGTTAGCTAAAGTATATATCCTAAACCATTTTAGTTCTTAATTGAAATACGTAAAACCTTAAGGTTTACTTAAGGTTTCGGAACCGTTGGCTCTGATACCATTCTGTAACGCCCCGACTCCTAAGCATCGTTAATTCATTAATTAACTCTTACTTGCAGCGGAAGACTTAACTTAGTCGGTGCGTTACTGCCGTACTTCCTTTTGGAAAATACAAGGCAACTAAGTTCGTTAAAGAACGTAACTTTATAAATATTAAACTTCATAACTAACTTAGAAATGCGTAAATAATTAGGTGAACATAATTAAGGTTCATAAACTAATGTTCTTAAGCTTAGAATACATAATAATAAGAGTCTGCATATTTAAGTATAATTATTCCTCACTGCTACGCCATTCCGTCTCCCCGTCATTACCTAAAACAGAAAAGCAAAACGTCATGAGCCGAGGCCCAGTAACATACTACTCTAACATCGTAAATTCATTTCAATTCATTTTAGTTGCAAACAGGGAGGAGAGAGAATAGAGTAAAAACATTTCATAAACATTTTATGTAAACATAAATTCATTATTATCTTCATATCATAATCATCATCATAATTATCTTATTGGTAACTTGGCGAGTATAACATACAGGGACGTCTCCCATCATCATCATCATAATCATAGGGCAATAGCCACCAGGGACATCATCCCTAACCAGAAGGTGGCATAAAGCCATGCATAGTGCGGTGCCACCAGGGACAATTGCCCCTAACCAGAAGGTGCGTTTCCGCCATAGAATAGAACGGTACGTGCACGACCAACATAACATCGTACTGCCAAGAACCATCTTTCACTTTTGTTTATCATGTTCCATTTCTTTTTATTTATGCATTATACTTCACAATCATCATGAAATCATATTCTTTAATTTCATCAAATCAGCATAAATTACGTAACGTCATGAAAATCATGTTATAAAAGTATTTATGCCCGCAATCCATAAAAGCATACATTTAACATAAACATTATAAATATCACATAAAACAGATATTTAGAAAGGGAATGCGGGTGTTAGCAGTAGACGTTACCAAATCCTGCTTAGTAACTTTGATAGTTGGGGGAGGCTTGTAATATCCCTTTTTCCTTAATCTAACCAATAATTGATAACGAGACGATTAATATCGTAACATTCCTCATATGTTATTATTAATAGTTATAAGGTTGACTCGTTAACCAAATAATTGCGGAACTATGTTTATTCACTTATTTACTAAACTTTATAAGTACTGTCTTATTACTTAATAATATTACTATTATTATTACTATTGCATTAGCTTTATAAAATTGTCATATTTAATATTAATAAATTAAGGTTAATAATAGGGACTTAACAAATTAAAGGATAAGACTACTTAGTATTATATTTGCTAAACTTGTTTCACCCACTTGCCCATTAATTAGGCTAAGTCATATTACTTAGATTTTACTTTAACATTGTAGTAACTAGTAACTAGTTGTTTTTACGTACTACTTCAATAATATTAACATTTCATAAACTGACGTGAATTGTTTTTAGTAAAATATGGTTAGGTACATTAGGCCCAAAATCACTAATCAAGTTCAATTATTAAACAATATTAATAATTATCTTAATCCTTAAGACTTATCTCCTATATATTTTTTTATATTACTTATTGAGAAATTACATGAAGTCATAATATTATCATAACCTCCTTCATTTAAAATAATCGTTTTATTTTCGTACATCTAACTCACATTAGAACTTATTTTGATTATCAGTAAAGTATGCTTACCCATGATTTAGTGGATATGTATGAGTTACGAGTTTCCGTATGTATGTAAATTAAGTCAAATTTTATAGTAATTAATTTTATCTTGTTCACATGACAATAATTTAGATCAAGTTTTTATGACTACGTTAGAGTTGAAGAATTAGAATAGTAATATATAATAAGGTTGATTACTTTTAACAAGTTTGTACATGGATTTATGATATAATAGTTAGACCTTAGGATGCATTAGTTTATCTAGATTACATCTTAATATGTTTGTCATATTTTAGGCCCATATATCAGTAATCAGGCTCATATATTAAATGAGCCACAAATCATCATTAAACTAGTAAAGCAGAATTATATCAAGAGAGAAATGAAAGGAAACAGAACCTTGCGGCAGAGGACGTGCGACAGCAGGGCTTCGCCGGAAATTGAGAATGCACGCGGCGATTTGGAGGTGTCAGGGTGGTTCGCCGGATCTCGTCGGAGTGACGAAGGTGGGCCGTTTCCGATGGAGGTTCGTGCAGGTGGGTCGGCGGAGAACGGAGAGAGAAAATGGTGCTGGCGGAGAGAAAAGAAGGTGGTGGGTGGCGGTGTTGGGGCGGCTGGCGGCTGGACGGCGTGGAGTGCTTGGTGGTTGGGTATAGCAGCGGCAGACGAGGGTGGTTCAGTGGTGCTTCAGTGGTGTCGCCCCAAAACAGAGGAAAGCGATATTTCTGTGGTATTTTTTTGGCTAACAAAGTTCTGAGTTTTGGTTTTGTTTGTTCAATGGAATTATCAACCGGTATTTATAGAAATTTATGGGAAAACTATGCTCCTATTGTTGATCATGTGAAAATATGAATTTGGGGTCAAGATACATTAATGGAAGAAGGTTGAGAATTCAAAGTTTGGGGCTTATTCCAGATTTTATGAGATATTGTAGCAACTTTATTGACTAATGAAGAAGATTTCTGACATGAGCGTTGTAGTATTGAATTGAAGTGTTTGATTTCATGTGTGAACACTTCAAAAAAATTTGCCAGAGAAAGAAAATGGAGGAAGGAAGAAGATGGGCTAGAGTTAGATTCATAGGGGCATTTTGTAATTTCTATTTTTACTTAAGTATATACTTGTTTTATTGTCCACAAGTTAGATTAAATAAAGGAAACTTAAAATAGCTTATTATACATTTTAATATCTATAATTCTTGTTTTTGTTAGTTTGGAATATTTAATTTATAATTAATCCGATAATTAGTATTACTTAAATACGGGATATTACATCCTCACCCCTTAGAAAAAGTTTCGTCCTCGAAACTTACTAAGTCAAAATAAGGTCATGCAATGCATATCAAAAATCATTATGAAAGTAAAAATATTCATACTTTAGATAACTATGCAGATCAAACATGATAAACATACATAATAATCTAAGCAAATAGATGAGGGTATTTCGCTTTTATTTGATCTTCAACTTCCCAAGTTGCTTCAGTCGACGAATGGTTGGCCCATAAAACTTTTACCATGGGAATTACTTTGTTTCTGAGCTGCTTTTCCTACGGTCAGAATTTCAATCGGTTTTTCTTCGTAAGTCAAGTCGTTTCCAGTTGTAAAGGTTCATGCCTAATCACATGGCTTGGATCAGGTATGTACTTTCTTAACATCGATATATGGAAGACATTATGCACCTTATCTAGGTCTGTCGGTAGCGCCAGTCGATAAGCCACGTCATTCACTCGCTCGAGAATCTCATATGGACCGATATATCTTGGACTAAGCTTACCAGATTGACCAAATCGCATGACACCTTTAGTGGGTGAGACTTTCAGAAAAACATGATCACCCACTATAAACTCTAGTGGTCTCCTTCGTCGGTCTGCATAGCTCTTCTGTCGATTCTGCGCAGTCTTGATCCTGGTCTGAATTAATCGTACTTTTTCTGTCGTTTCTTGTATAAGTCGGGTCCTATCATTCGAGCTTCGTCAATATCACTCCAACAAAGGGGTGTTCTACATCTTCTTCCATAGAGTGCTTCATATGGGGCCATTTTGATGCTAGCTTGGTAGCTGTTATTGTAAGAAAATTCTACCAGTGGCAAGTACTTCTCCCAACTTCCTTGAAAATCTAACATGCATGCTCTTAACATATCTTCAGGGTCTGTATCGTCCGTTCCGTCTGACCATCAGTTGCTGGGTGGAAGGCTGTACTGAAGTCGAGTCTAGTGCCAAGAGCTTTTGCAATTCTTTCCAAAACTTTGCTTGGAATCTTGAGTCTCGATCAGATACGATTGAACTCGGAACTCCATGTAGCCTGACAATTGTGTTCATATACAACTCAGCTAGCTTGTCTAAGCTCCAATTATTTCTTATAGCTAAGAAATGCGCGGATTTCGTCAATCTATCCACAATCACCCAGATAGAGTTCATGCCTCGAGTTGACGGTGGTAGTCCCATTATGAAATCCATCGAGATCGAATCCCACTTCCAAGTAGGGATACTCAAAGGTTGTAGGAGCCCTGCAGGTCTTTGGTGCTCTATCTTGACCTTTTGACAAGTCAAGCATCTTGCCACAAATTCAGCGACTTCTTGCTTCATGTTGCTCCACCAGAATGTCTGTTTCAAATCTTTGTATAACTTGTTTCCTCCAGGGTGGATTGAGAAAGGACTATTATGAGCTTCTTCTAAAATCCTCTTCTTTAATGTCTCCTTATTGGGAACATAACCTTCCTTGAAATCTCAAAGTACCATCCTCTTGGATCACAAATCCTGGCGACTTCCCTCTTTTCACATCATTCTTTATTTTCTCTAACTCTGGGTCTTCACTTGTGCCTCCTTTATGTCTGCCAACAAGTTGGCCTTAACTCCAATGCATTCAAGTATGCACCTTCTTTTCTCTGAATGATCTCTACTTTCATTTTCCAAAGATCATCTTTATAGCTTTTGGTAGGGTCAAGGTTGTGTTTAGGTGAGCTTTTCGACTTAGGGCATCAGCTACAACATTTGCTTTTCCAGGATGATATTGAATGTCAAGGTCGTAGTCTTTTAGGAGTTCTAGCCACCTACGTTGTCTTAAGTTCAACTCTTTTTGGGTAAAGATGTATTTGAGGCTTTTATGGTCGGTAAAGATTTTGCACGGAACACCATACAAATGTGTCGCCAGATTTTAGGGCAAATACGACAGCGGCTAGTTCAAGATCATGGGTTGGGTAATTTTTTCATGCGGTTTGAGTTGTCGAGAAGCATATGCTATAACCTTCTCGTTTTGCATCAGCACGCATCCTAATCCATGCTTGGAGGCATCACTATAATACTACAAAGCCATCTGTACCAGAAGGAAGGGTTAGAATTGGGGCAGAGGTAAGGCGTTTCTTTAACTCCTGAAAAGCTTCTTCACATTCATCGCTCCATTCAAACTTGACCGACTTCTTCACCAATCGCGTTATAGGCATAGCTATCTTTGAGAAGTCTTGGACGAATCTTCGGTAGTATCCAGCTAAACCCATAAAACTTCGAATTTCGGGGACATTGGTGGGTCTAGGCCACTCCATTATGGCTTTTATTTTCTGAGGATCAACGGAGACTCCATTCTCAGAAATGATGTGCCCTAGAAAGGCAACTTCTTTCAACCAAAATTCACATTTCTTCAGCTTCGCATACAACTTTCTTTCTCTTAGTATTTCCAACACCTTTCTCAAGTGTTCTTCGTGCTCACTTGAGTTTCTTGAGAATACCAAGATATCATCGATGAATACAACAACGAATTATCAAGGTAGGGCTTGAAAACTCGGTTCATCAAGTCCATGAAAACGGCTGGGGCATTGGTTAACCCAAAGGGCATCACCGTGAATTCATAATGGCCGTATCGAGTTCTGAAGGCGGTTTTTGAGATATCTTCTGGCTTAATCGAAGTTGATGATATCCAGACCTCAAATCTATCTTGGAGAAAATGGTTGCACCTCGCAGCTGATCGAAAAGATCGTCGATGCGGGGTAAGGGATATCTATTTTTGATGGTAATCTTTTGTAACTCTCGATAATCGATGCACAACCTCATACTTCCATCTTTCTTCTTTACAAACAAGACTGGTGCACCCCAGGGTGAAACACTGGGTCGGATGTACCCTTTCTCGAGCAGTTCATCAAGTTGCTTCTTCAATTCTTGCAATTCAGCTGGTGCCATTCTATATGGTGCCTTCGAGATAGGGGCAGCTCCCGGAATAAGGTCGATGCTAAAGTCTATTTCTCTTTGCGGAGGCATACCAGGTATGTCTTCTGGAATACGTCAGGGTACTCTTTTACTATAGGGATGTCGGACAAAGAGACTTCAGGTTTTGCTTAGGTCTATTACATTGCAAAGGTATCCGTAACAACCTTCGCAAGTAGTTTGAATACTTTTGAGGTTGAGATAATACGGGATTTGGCTTTTCTTCTTCGATAAGAAACCTTGCACCCATCAGGTCTTCTAAGGGTTATCTCATGGTTAAGGCAATTAATGTCGGCTTGGTACTTGGATAACCAATCCATTCCCAATATCACATCAAAGTCGGTTAATTCAAATTGAACTAGGTCAACTAGGAACTCATAGCCTCCTATAAGGATAGGGCAGTTTCTATACATGACATCACATGAGATAGATTCACCATTTGGGATGGAAACTGACATGGCAGAGAATTTAGGGCATGGTTTTGCATTCAAAGTTCTAGAAAATGCAGTAGATATAAATGAATGTGAAGCTCCAGAATCAAAAAGAACACAACCGGGTATAGAGTGGAATAGGAAAAGTACCAGTGATGACGGTATCATCAGCTTCAGCTTCTTCTCTTTGCATCATGAAAACTCTCCCAGCTTGTGGAGGTCCTCTCGGAGGATTACGATTGTTGTTCGCATTGCCGCTATAAGTGGAGTTCTGTCCATTCCCTTGATTCCTTGTGAAGCCATGGTTGTTCACGTTGTGGCCTCGTTGTTCTTGAACAGGACAATCTTTCACTATATGGCCTTGTTTACCACATCGATAACATTGGTCGGTGCCTTTACGACAATCCCTTGCCCAATGGCCTTGCTTGTTACACTTGTTGCACCGAGGAACTTGTCTTTGATTACGATTTTCCTCCATGTGACCAGTATTCAACTTCTTGTTGAAACTGTTGCTTGATTGGCCTTCTTGAGGTTTTCCTTTCCTCTTACCATTTTCAAACACTTCCTTTCTAAGTTTCGTCTTGCGTTCGACATTGATGGCCCTATCATATAATTCCTGATAGGATTTGCTCATATGTGCTGCTAGTTTCTCCTGAAGGTCAACGTTTAGACCTCCTTCGAAACGATTCATCCGTTGACGATCAGTGGAAACCAAGTCTGGAGCGAATCGAGCAAGTTCATTGAATTTCACGCGTATTCCAAGACTGTCATATTCCTCTGTTTCAAATGAATAAACTCCGACTCCATTTGGAGTTGCAATGACTGAGGGTAAAACTGGTTGCGCATGGCCTCCTTTAGATGTTCCCATCCGAATCCAGGATGCTGTTGCATTTCCTTGGCAGTTTTCCACCAAAGATCAGCTTGTCCTTTCAGATAAAAGACTGCAAAGTTAACTTTCCACTTATCGGGGACTGGGTGGCATCGAACAATTTTTCCATGCCGTTGAGCCATTCTTCAAACTCAGTGGGGTCTGGCTTTCCATCATAAGTTGGGGGCTTATGAGCCGAAAACCTCTTGAACATGTTTGAGCACTCTTCTTGTTCAGTCCTAGGCCTTTGTCGATTTCCTTGTAAAAGCTCCATCATCATCAGCCTCATTAAATCCATTCGGTTATCACTAGCATCTCCGGTGGCATCTCCAAAAACAGGGTCGCTACGCAATGCGTCAATCCTTGCCCTCATTTCTTCGAGCGTGACCTCGGATTCGTGGTTTGCATTTCCCCCATTAATAGGGTCACTTTCACTTGAGGCCATTGTCTAACACATAAAACATTTTACGTTTATAACATATACTCTACTCGTTCAATAGCGTTAAAGTAGTGTAAAAGTTTCCCATTCCCGTCCTATCACTCACACTCATATTCATTATTGATTTCCTTATTTATCTACAACCATTTTATTTTTATTTATTTATTATCTTATGTTAGCTAAAGTATATATCCTAAACAATTTTAGTTCTTAATTGAAATACGTAAAACCTTTAAGGCTTTACTTAAGGTTTCGGAACCGTTGGCTCTGATACCATTCTGTAACGCCCCGACTCCTAAGCATCGTTAATTCATTAATTAACTCTTACTTAGCAGCGGAAGACTTTAACTTAGTCGGTGCGTTACTGCCGTACCTTCCTTTTGGAAAATACAAGGCAACGTAAGTTCGTTAAAGAACGTAACTTTATAAATATTAAACTTCATAACTAACTAGAAATGCGTAAATAATTAGGTGAACTAATTAAGGTTCATAAACTAATGTTCTTAAGCTTAGAATACATAATAATAAGAGTCTGCATATTTAAGTAATAATTATTCCTCACTGCTACGCCATTCCGTCGTCCCCGTCATTACCTAAACAGAAAAGCAAAACGTCATGAGCCGAGGCCAGTAACATACTACTCTAACATCGTAAATTCATTTCAATTCATTTTAGTTGCAAACAGGGAGGAGAGAGAATAGAGTAAAAACATTTCATAAACATTTTATGTAAACATAAATTCATTATTATCTTCATATCATAATCATCATCATAATTATCTTATTGGTAACTTGGCGAGTATAACATACAGGGACGTCTCCCATCATCATCATCGTCATAATCATAGGGCAATAGCCACCAGGGACAACGTCCCTAACCAGAAGGTGGCATAAAGCCATGCATAGTGCGGTGCCACCAGGGACAATTGCCCCTAACCAGAAGGTGGCGTTTCCGCCATAGAATAGAACGGTACGTGCACGACCAACATAACATCGTACTGCCAAGAACCATCTTTCACTTTTGTTTATCATGTTCCATTTCTTTTTATTTATGCATTATACTTCACAATCATCATGGAAATCATATTCTTTAATTTTCATCAAATCAGCATAAATTACGTAACGTCATGAAAAGATCATGTTATAAAAGTATTTCATGTCCCGCAATCCATAAAAGCATACATTTAACATAAACATTATAAATATCAACATAAAACAGATATTTAGAAAGGGAATGCGGGTGTTAGCAGTAGACGTTACCTCAAATCCTGCTTAGTAACTTTGATAGTTGGGGGAGGCTTGTAATATCCCTTTTTCCTTAATCTAACCAATAATTGATAACGAGACGATTAATATCGTAACATTCCTCATATGTTATTATTATAGTTATAAGGTTGACTCGTTAACCATAATAATTGCGGAACTATGTTTATTCACTTATTTACTAAACTTTATAAGTACTGTCTTATTACTTAAATAATTATTACTATTATTATTACTATTGCATTAGCTTTTATAAAAACTTGTCATATTTAAATATTAATAAATTAAGGTTAATAATAGGGACTTAACAAATTAAAGGATAAGACTACTTAGTATATATTTGCTAAACTTGTTTCACCCAACTTGCCCATTAATTAGGCTAAGTCATATTACTTAGATTTTACCTTTAACATTGTAGTAACTAGTAACTAGTTGTAATTTTACGTACTACTTCCAATAATATTAACATTTCATAAACTGACGTGAATTGTTTTTAGTAAAATATGGTTAGGTACATTAGGCCCAAAATCACTAATCAAGTTCAATTATTAAACAATATTAATAATTATCTTAATCCTTAAGACTTATCTCCTATATATTTTTTTATATTACTTATTGAGAAATTACATGAAGTCATAATATTATCATAACCTCCTTCATTTAAAATAATCGTTTATTTTCGTACATCTAACTCACATTAGAACTTATTTTGATTATCAGTAAAGTATGCTTACCCATGATTTAGTGGATATGTATGAGTTACGAGTTTCCGTATGTATGTAAATTAAGTCAAATTTTATAGTAATTAATTTATCTTGTTCACATGACAATAATTTAGATCAAGTTTTTATGACTAACGTTAGAGTTGAAGAATTAGAATAGTAATATATATATAGGTTGATTACTTTTAACAAGTTTGTACATGGATTTATGATATAATAGTTAGACCTTAGGATGCATTAGTTTATCTAGATTACATCTTAATATGTTTGTCATATTTTAGGCCCATATATCAGTAATCAGGCTCATATATTAAATGAGCCCACAAATCATCATTAAACTAGTAAAGCAGATTATATCAAGAGAGAAATGAAAGGAAACAGAACCTTGCGGCAGAGGACGTGCGACAGCAGGGCTTCGCCGGAAATTGAGAATGCAGCGGCGAGTTTGAAGGTGTCAGGGTGGTTCGCCGGATCTCGTCGGAGTGACGAAGGGGCCGTTTCCGATGGAGGTTCGTGCAGGTGGTCGCGGAGACGGGAGAGAGAAAATGGTGCTGCGAGAGAAAGAAAGGTGGCTGGGCTGGCGGTGTTGGGAGGCGGGCTGCGCGGCTGGACGGCGTGGAGTGCTTGGTGGTTGGGTATAGCAGCGGCAGACGAGGGTGGTTCAGTGGTGCTTCAGTGGTGGTCGCCCCAAAACAGAGGAGGAAAGCGATATTTCTGTGGTATTTTTTTGGCTAACAAAGTTCTGAGTTTTGGTTTTGTTTGTTCAATGGAATTATCAACCGGTATTTATAGAAATTTATGGGAAAACTATGCTCCTATTGTTGATCATGTGAAAAATATGAATTTGGGGTCAAGACATTAAATGGAAGAAGGTTGAGAATTCAAAGTTTGGGGCTTATTCCAGATTTTGTGAGATATTGTAGAAAGTTTTATTGACTAATGAAGAAGATTTCTGACATGAGCGTTGTAGTATTGAATTGAAGTGTTTGATTTCATGTGTGAACACTTCAAAAAAATTTGCCAGAGAAAGAAAATGGAGGAAGGAAGAAGATGGGCTAGAGTTAGATTCATAGGGGCATTTTTGTAATTTCTATTTTTACTTAAGTATATACTTGTTTTATTGTCCACAAGTTAGATTAAATAAAGGAAACTTAAAATAGCTTATTATACATTTTAATATCTATAATTCTTGTTTTTGTTAGTTTGGAAATATTTAATTTATAATTAATCCGATAATTAGTATTACTTAAATACGGGATATTACATCCTCACCCCCTTAGAAAAAGTTTCGTCCTCGAAACTTACTAAGTCAAAATAAGGTCATGCAATGCATATCAAAAATCATTATGAAAGTAAAACATATTCATACTTTAGATAACCTATGCAGATCAAACATGATAAACATACATAATAATCTAAGCAAATAGATGAGGGTATTTCGCTTTTATTTGATCTTCAACTTCCCAAGTTGCTTCAGTCGACGAATGGTTGGCCCATAAAACTTTTACCATGGGAATTACTTTGTTTCTGAGCTGCTTTTCCCTACGGTCGAGAATTTCAATCGGTTTTTCTTCGTAAGTCAAGTCGTTTCTCAGTTGTAAAGGTTCATGCCTAATCACATGGCTTGGATCAGGTATGTACTTTCTTAACATCGATATATGGAAGACATTATGCACCTTATCTAGGTCTGTCGGTAGCGCCAGTCGATAAGCCACGTCATTCACTCGCTCGAGAATCTCATATGGACCGATATATCTTGGACTAAGCTTACCAGATTGACCAAATCGCATGACACCTTTAGTGGGTGAGACTTTCAGAAAAACATGATCACCCACTATAAACTCTAGTGGTCTCCTTCGTCGGTCTGCATAGCTCTTCTGTCGATTCTGCGCAGTCTTGATCCTGGTCTGAATTAATCGTACTTTTTCTGTCGTTTCTTGTATTAAGTCGGGTCCTATCATTCGAGCTTCGTCAATATCACTCCAACAAAGGGGTGTTCTACATCTTCTTCCATAGAGTGCTTCATATGGGGCCATTTTGATGCTAGCTTGGTAGCTGTTATTGTAAGAAAATTCTACCAGTGGCAAGTACTTCTCCCAATTTCCTTGAAAATCTAACATGCATGCTCTTAACATATCTTCTAGGGTCTGTATCGTCCGTTCCGTCTGACCATCAGTTGCTGGGTGGAAGGCTGTACTGAAGTCGAGTCTAGTGCCAAGAGCCTTTTGCAATTCTTTCCAAAACTTTGCTTGGAATCTTGAGTCTCGATCAGATACGATTGAACTCGGAACTCCATGTAGCCTGACAATGTGTTTATATACAACTCAGCTAGCTTGTCTAAGCTCCAATTATTTCTTATAGCTAAGAAATGCGCGGATTTCGTCAATCTATCCACAATCACCCAGATAGAGTTCATGCCTCGAGTTGACGGTGGTAGTCCCATTATGAAATCCATCGAGATCGAATCCCACTTCCAAGTAGGGATACTCAAAGGTTAAGGAGCCCTGCAGGTCTTTGGTGCTCTATCTTGACCTTTTGACAAGTCAAGCATCTTGCCACAAATTCAGCGACTTCTTGCTTCATGTTGCTCCACCAGAATGTCTGTTTCAAATCTTTGTATAACTTGTTTCCTCCAGGGTGGATTGAGAAAGGACTATTATGAGCTTCTTCTAAAATCCTCTTCTTTAATGTCTCCTTATTGGGACACATAACCTTCCTTGAAATCTCAAAGTACCATCCTCTTGGATCACAAATCCTGGCGACTTCCCTTTTTCACATCATTCTTTATTTTCTCTAACTCTGGGTCTTCACCTTGTGCCTCCTGTATGTCTGCCAACAAGGTTGGCCTTAACTCCAATGCATTTAAGTATGCACCTTCTTTTCTCTGAATGATCTCTACTTTCATTTTCCAAAGATCATCTTTTATAGCTTTTGGTAGGGTCAAGTTGTGTTTAGGTGAGCTTTTCGACTTAGGGCATCAGCTACAACATTTGCTTTTCCAGGATGATATTGAATGTCAAGGTCGTAGTCTTTTAGGAGTTCTAGCCACCTACGTTGTCTTAAGTTCAACTCTTTTTGGGTAAAGATGTATTTGAGGCTTTTATGGTCGGTAAAGATTTTGCACGGAACACCATACAAATAGTGTCGCCAGATTTTAGGGCAAATACGACAGCGGCTAGTTCAAGATCATGGGTTGGGTAATTTTTTTCATGCGGTTTGAGTTGTCGAGAAGCATATGCTATAACCTTCTCGTTTTGCATCAGCACGCATCCTAATCCATGCTTGGAGGCATCACTATATACTACAAAGCCATCTGTACCAGAAGGAAGGGTTAGAATTGGGGCAGAGGTAAGGCGTTTCTTTAACTCCTGAAAAGCTTCTTCACATTCATCGCTCCATTCAAACTTGACCGACTTCTTCACCAATCGCGTTATAGGCATAGCTATCTTTGAGAAGTCTTGGACGAATCTTCGGTAGTATCCAGCTAAACCCATAAAACTTCGAATTTCGGGGACATTGGTGGGTCTAGGCCACTCCATTATGGCTTTTATTTTCTGAGGATCAACGGAGACTCCATTCTCAGAAATGATGTGCCCTAGAAAGGCAACTTCTTTCAACCAAAATTCACATTTCTTCAGCTTCGCATACAACTTTCTTTCTCTTAGTATTTCCAACACCTTTCTCAAGTGTTCTTCGTGCTCACTTGAGTTTCTTGAAATACCAAGATATCATCATGAATACAACAACGACTTATCAAGGTAGGGCTTGAAAACTCGGTTCATCAAGTCCATGAAAACGGCTGGGGCATTGGTTAACCCAAAGGGCATCACCGTGAATTCATAATGGCCGTATCGAGTTCTGAAGGCGGTTTTTGAGATATCTTCTGGCTTAATACGAAGTTGATGATATCCAGACCTCAAATCTATCTTGGAGAAAATGGTTGCACCTCGCAGCTGATCGAAAAGATCGTCGATGCGGGGTAAGGGATATCTATTTTTGATGGTAATCTTATTTAACTCTCGATAATCGATGCACAACCTCATACTTCCATCTTTCTTCTTTACAAACAAGACTGGTGCACCCCAGGGTGAAACACTGGGTCGGATGTACCCTTTCTCGAGCAGTTCATCAAGTTGCTTCTTCAATTCTTGCAATTCAGCTGGTGCCATTCTATATGGTGCCTTCGAGATAGGGGCAGCTCCCGGAATAAGGTCGATGCTAAAGTCTATTTCTCTTTGCGGAGGCATACCAGGTATGTCTTCTGGAAATACGTCAGGGTACTCTTTTACTATAGGGATGTCGGACAAAGAGACTTCAGGTTTTGCTAGGTCTATTACATTGCAAAGGTATCCGTAACAACCTTTCGCAAGTAGTTTGAATACTTTTGAGGTTGAGATAATACGGGATTTGGCTTTTCTTCTTCGATAAGAAACCTTGCACCCATCAGGTCTTCTAAGGGTTATCTCATGGTTAAGGCAATTAATGTCGGCTTGGTACTTGGATAACCAATCCATTCCCAATATCACATCAAAGTCGGTTAATTCAAATTGAACTAGGTCAACTAGGAACTCATAGCCTCCTATAAGGATAGGGCAGTTTCTATACATGACATCACATGAGATAGATTCACCATTTGGGATGGAAACTGACATGGCAGAGAATTTAGGGCATGGTTTTGCATTCAAAGTTCTAGAAAATGCAGTAGATATAAATGAATGTGAAGCTCCAGAATCAAAAAGAACACAACCGGGTATAGAGTGGATAGGAAAAGTACCAGTGATGACGGTATCATCAGCTTCAGCTTCTTCTCTTTGCATCATGAAACTCTCCCAGCTTGTGGAGGTCCTCTCGGAGGATTACGATTGTTGTTCGCATTGCCGCTATAAGTGGAGTTCTGTCCATTCCCTTGATTCCTTGTGAAGCCATGGTTGTTCACGTTGTGGCCTCGTTGTTCTTGAACAGGACAATCTTTCACTATATGGCCTTGTTTACCACATCGATAACATTGGTCGGTGCCTTTACGACAATCCCTTGCCCAATGGCCTTGCTTGTTACACTTGTTGCACCGAGGAACTTGTCTTTGATTACGATTTCCTCCAAGTGACCAATATTCAACTTCTTGTTGAAACTGTTGCTTGATTGGCCTTCTTGAGGTTTTCCTTTCCTCTTACCATTTCAAACACTCCTTTCTAAGTTTCGTCTTGCGTTCGACATTGATGGCCCTATCATAAATTCCTGATAGGATTTGCTCATATGTGCTGCTAGTTTCTCCTGAAGGTCAACGTTTAGACCTCCTTCGAAACGATTCATCCGTTGACGATCAGTGGAAACCAAGTCTGGAGCGAATCGAGCAAGTTCATTGAATTTCACTGCGTATTCCAAGACTGTCATATTCCTCTGTTTCAAATGAATAAACTCCGACTCCATTTGGAGTTGCAATGACTGAGGGTAAAACTGGTTGCGCATGGCCTCCTTTAGATGTTCCCATCCGAATCCAGGATGCTGTTGCATTTCCTTGGCAGTTTTCCACCAAAGATCAGCTTGTCCTTTCAGATAAAAGACTGCAAAGTTAACTTTCCACTTATCGGGGCACTGGGTGGCATCGAACAATTTTTCCATGCCGTTGAGCCATTCTTCAAACTCAGTGGGGTCTGGCTTTCCATCATAAGTTGGGGGCTTATGAGCCGAAAACCTCTTGAACATGTTTGAGCACTCTTCTTGTTCAGTCCTAGGCCTTTGTCGATTTCCTTGTAAAAGCTCCATCATCATCAGCCTCATTAAATCCATTCGGTTATCACTAGCATCTCCGGTGGCATCTCCAAAAACAGGGTCGCTACGCAATGCGTCAATCCTTGCCCTCATTTCTTCGAGCGTGACCTCGGATTCGTGGTTTGCATTTCCCCCATTAATAGGGTCACTTTCACTTGAGGCCATTGTCTAACACATAAAACATTTTACGTTTATAACATATACTCATACTCGTTCAATAGCGTTAAAGTAGTGTAAAAGTTTCCCATTCCCGTCCTATCACTCACACTCATATTCATTATTGATTTCCTTATTTATCTACAACCATTTTATTTTTATTTATTTATTATCTTATGTTAGCTAAAGTATATATCCTAAACAATTTTAGTTCTTAATTGAAATACGTAAAACCTTTAAGGCTTTACTTAAGGTTTCGGAACCGTTGGCTCTGATACCATTCTGTAACGCCCCGACTCCTAAGCATCGTTAATTCATTAATTAACTCTTACTTAGCAGCGGAAGACTTTAACTTAGTCGGTGCGTTACTGCCGTACTTTCTTTTGGAAAATACAAGGCAAGTAAGTTCGTTAAAGAACGTAACTTTATAAATATTAAACTTCATAACTAACCTAGAAATGCGTAAATAATTAGGTGGAACATAATTAAGGTTCATAAACTAATGTTCTTAAGCTTAGAATACATAATAATAAGAGTCTGCATATTTAAGTAATAATTATTCCTCACTGCTACGCCATTCCGTCGTCCCCGTCATTACCTAAAACAGAAAAGCAAAACGTCATGAGCCGAGGCCCAGTAACATACACTCTAACATCGTAAATTCATTTCAATTCATTTTAGTTGCAAACAGGGAGGAGAGAGAATAGAGTAAAAACATTTCATAAACATTTTATGTAAACATAAATTCATTATTATCTTCATATCATAATCATCATCATAATTATCTTATTGGTAACTTGGCGAGTATAACATACAGGGACGTCTCCCATCATCATCATCGTCATAATCATAGGGCAATAGCCACCAGGGACAACGTTCCCTAACCAGAAGGTGGCATAAAGCCATGCATAGTGCGGTGCCACCAGGGACAATTGCCCCTAACCAGAAGGTGGCGTTTCCGCCATAGAATAGAACGGTACGTGCACGACCAACATAACATCGTACTGCCAAGAACCATCTTTCACTTTTGTTTATCATGTTCCATTTCTTTTTATTTATGCATTATACTTCACAATCATCATGGAAATCATATTCTTTAATTTCATCAAATCAGCATAAATTACGTAACGTCATGAAAGATCATGTTATAAAAGTATTTCATGTCCCGCAATCCATAAAAGCATACATTTAACATAAACATTATAAATATCAACATAAAACAGATATTTAGAAAGGGAATGCGGGTGTTAGCAGTAGACGTTACCTCAAATCCTGCTTAGTAACTTTGATAGTTGGGGGAGGCTTGTAATATCCCTTTTTCCTTAATCTAACCAATAATTGATAACGAGACGATTAATATCGTAACATTCCTCATATGTTATTATTATAGTTATAAGGTTGACTCGTTAACCATAATAATTGCGGAACTATGTTTATTCACTTATTTACTAAACTTTATAAGTACTGTCTTATTACTTAAATAATTATTACTATTATTATTACTATTGCATTAGCTTTTATAAAAACTTGTCATATTTAAATATTAATAAATTAAGGTTAATAATAGGGACTTAACAAATTAAAGGATAAGACTACTTAGTATTATATTTGCTAAACTTGTTTCACCCAACTTGCCCATTAATTAGGCTAAGTCATATTACTTAGATTTTACCTTTAACATTGTAGTAACTAGTAACTAGTTGTAATTTTACGTACTACTTCCAATAATATTAACATTTCATAAACTGACGTGAATTGTTTTTAGTAAAATATGGTTAGGTACATTAGGCCCAAAATCACTAATCAAGTTCAATTATTAAACAATATTAATAATTATCTTAATCCTTAAGACTTATCTCCTATATATTTTTTTATATTACTTATTGAGAAATTACATGAAGTCATAATATTATCATAACCTCCTTCATTTAAAATAATCGTTTTATTTTCGTACATCTAACTCACATTAGAACTTATTTTGATTATCAGTAAAGTATGCTTACCCATGATTTAGTGGATATGTATGAGTTACGAGTTTCCGTATGTATGTAAATTAAGTCAAATTTTATAGTAATTAATTTATCTTGTTCACATGACAATAATTTAGATCAAGTTTTTATGACTAACGTTAGAGTTGAAGAATTAGAATAGTAATATATATATAGGTTGATTACTTTTAACAAGTTTGTACATGGATTTATGATATAATAGTTAGACCTTAGGATGCATTAGTTTATCTAGATTACATCTTAATATGTTTGTCATATTTTAGGCCCATATATCAGTAATCAGGCTCATATATTAAATGAGCCCACAAATCATCATTAAACTAGTAAAGCAGAATTATATCAAGAGAGAAATGAAAGGAAACAGAACCTTGCGGCAGAGGACGTGCGACAGCAGGGCTTCGCCGGAAATTGAGAATGCAGCGGCGAGTTTGAAGGTGTCAGGGTGGTTCGCCGGATCTCGTCGGAGTGACGAAGGTGGGCCGTTTCCGATGGAGGTTCGTGCAGGTGGGTCGCGGAGACGGAGAGAGAAAATGGTGCTGCGAGAGAAAGAAAGGTGGCTGGGCTGGCGGTGTTGGGAGGCGGGCTGCGCGGCTGGACGGCGTGGAGTGCTTGGTGGTTGGGTATAGCAGCGGCAGACGAGGGTGGTTCAGTGGTGCTTCAGTGGTGGTCGCCCCAAAACAGAGGAGGAAAGCGATATTTCTGTGGTATTTTTTTGGCTAACAAAGTTCTGAGTTTTGGTTTTGTTTGTTCAATGGAATTATCAACCGGTATTTATAGAAATTTATGGGAAAACTATGCTCCTATTGTTGATCATGTGAAAAATATGAATTTGGGGTCAAGATACATTAATGGAAGAAGGTTGAGAATTCAAAGTTTGGGGCTTATTCCAGATTTTGTGAGATATTGTAGAAAGTTTTATTGACTAATGAAGAAGATTTCTGACATGAGCGTTGTAGTATTGAATTGAAGTGTTTGATTTCATGTGTGAACACTTCAAAAAAATTTGCCAGAGAAAGAAAATGGAGGAAGGAAGAAGATGGGCTAGAGTTAGATTCATAGGGGCATTTTTGTAATTTCTATTTTTACTTAAGTATATACTTGTTTTATTGTCCACAAGTTAGATTAAATAAAGGAAACTTAAAATAGCTTATTATACATTTTAATATCTATAATTCTTGTTTTTGTTAGTTTGGAAATATTTAATTTATAATTAATCCGATAATTAGTATTACTTAAATACGGGATATTACACACATGTTGTTCCCCCTCACTTCAACCTATACCCAAAGAAACTAGTAAATGGTAGGAACCAAGCAGTCTTGCTTGGGTTCCTTTTGTGGACTCAAATCATCCTTTGCTTTCCATACATGTTTCACTAGGTATGTATTTTTCTCTATACGTTCCTCCTTGGTGGATCAGTCAGAAACAATGTTTCCACTGTTCCCACAATAGGAACATATCTTGCTACTAGGCAAATTAACATATTTTTTCTTTTTATTTTTCTTCTTGTGATTAAAGCCTAGTCCATCCCTTCCTTTGTTTTGATACTTTTGTATCCAACCTACAGGATCACGTAGTTTGTTCCTAGAGAAACCCAATTCCCTTTTTAGTACATATTTTCACTCAAAACATTTTCATAATCAGACTTTAGTTTTTCAAAATCTGTCCTGGTACTAGTTGAAGGAACTGATCCTTCAGGAACAAAGAGTCTCAACTCTGCTAGTTCCATGTTTAAAAAATAATTCTTATTTTTAACCTTTTCGAAAGCTTCTTGTATAGTTCTGGTTTTATCAAAAAGGTCAACGAACCGTTTTTCAGTATCGGTTTTTAAAGAATAAAGCCAATTTGAATGTTTCTTAGTGACTTTTAGGGAATTCTCTAGTTGATCCTTTTAAACACACATAGGCTTAAAATCATCTAAGCTTTCGAGAAGTGATTTCACAAGTTGGCTTTTGTTAAGTTCTGTAAGCTCTTCTTCTTTAGTGTTAGATGACTCCCCTTCATAGTCAGTTTTGGCTATGAGACATAAGTGAGCAGTTTCTTCTTCTGTTTGTTCCTATTCCTCTTCAGAATCAGATTCTCCCCATGCTGCAACTATGGCTCTCTTCATTTTTGTTCTCGAAAAAGGTTTTGGCTGATTTTTGCCCCTTTCTTTGAATTTGCTTTTACCCTTCTTGATATCCCATTGAGAACACTCTTTGATAAAGTGATCTTCATTTCATATTAGTTGAAATAATTTGACTTTTACATTTTTTATATGCTAATTTCGACATTTTATTTAACTTGTATGATATTTACTGCTAATATCGCCCTTTAAAACCCAAAATCGCTCAATTATCAAAGAGTATTGACTTTTGGTCACCCATCCCTTGCCTTATTAGCCCTATTGGCAATCTGTAGTTGTCTTTCTTGAGCTAGAACCAAGAGGGATATTGGTGACCTTATCGAACTCACGTACTCATATTATATATATATATATATATATATATATATATATATATATATATATATATATATTATATATATATATATATATCATCATCATCATCATCAATCATAAGTAGGGTTCGGTCTTTTTAACTAGTTTTTGCTTATCATAATTTATCTGAATGTATTAGACATTATATAAACGTATAATCTTTGTAGCAGAGCTTATTTGTGAGTGCGTCAAACCTTATTTTTGTTTATATGAACTTAATTGACTTTATAATAAATCCCTATCTAAACTTTTTTTTTTAACAAGGACTGAAAATAAAATGAAAAAAAACATATTTGTATGTGGTCTAAAGTTATCTTTTTAATTTGCTCTCTCTAAAAAAAATTTCTTTTGCAAATTTTTTTTATCTACATGTATCAATTGTTTGCAAAGCATAAAGCCCAAATTAATCTATAGCTATAAAAAATTGTCAAATATTACTTCCCAAAAAAAAATAAAAAAAATGCATAAATTACGCACTATAACATAATTTCGAAAACACTCCTTGCCCGAGACCATTTATTCTAGGTAAAATTGGTCTGAACTATAGCGCGAGTGCACCAAACAACCCCAACTACGACTTATAGGTAGAACACCCCGAAGTTCGGACTTGGGTGCAATCCGTACCATAAATGAGTTCGGTGACCAAAATTCTCACAAGCTATAAGTCGAGTGCTAGATATTGGGAAGCCATAGAAGCGTTTTTCTTGATTGTGGTTGAATTTCCAAGTAATTTGGACTATCGCAAGCAATTGATGTCGACTTATAAACCCTACCATTACCTAAACTGGTATTTATATTCTTCTTGAACTTGAAGATGAAGTTGTGCTCATTGTTGTTATGCGAATTTCACTCTTTCAGAATTTAGGGTTCATTTGGGAAGAAAGAGGAAATATGGAGAAGGTCGAGGGAATTTTGGGAAGAAAGTCTTTGTGTTCAGTTGAGGAAGGAGAAAATGAAGGTATGTGCCTTTTTTGTTTAAGTAAAAAAATTAGGGTTAAAAAAGAAGAAAATAAGAAAGGGGAGCAAAATTCGGTGAGAATTTCGGGAACATGCCTCATTTGTGATACGGACTGCACCTAGGTCTGTACTATAAAATGTTCTGACCATAAGCCGCAATTGGGGATATTTGATACACCCGTGCTATAATTTAGGGTGTTGAGGTCAATTTTTCCATTATTCTATGAGCTCAATCATCAATTTGGTTGATCTAGTAGCTCCCTTATCATTTGTTCCTCTGCTCTTTTGGGTAAAAAGTGAAGCTGCATGTAAATTAAAGCTCACAAGATCCCTAAATTACCTACTGAAGGGGTAAAAAACAACAAACAATGCTTTTCTTTTGTTGATATCTTTATTAAAAAAATTTAGAACAAAAAAGAATATTAATTAGAAAGTATTTAATCCCTTAACTACGTAAGACATCAACTAACAGTACTCCATAGCATACAAAGGCCTAACCATCCATGAAATGATGAAAACTACCATTCTCAATTACGCAACAATAAGTAAGTTAACACTTGAAGATTCACAAAACTGTATAAGCTATATAAACTACACAAAAATGACTGCCTCATCACCCCTCCAAAAAAAAAATGACTGCCTCATAACAAACTACACCAACAGATCAATGTACGTACTAAAAACTAGTCAGTAGCAACACCAACCTGTCCAACTACCATACTGATAATCCTAGCTAGCTTTCACTCGACATTTTACCTTCTTGATCACCACCTTGAGCTTCATACTCCCGGAACATAAACACTGGTACTCGAACGACACAAAGGGCAAGAGGACATCTTTAGAATCCACTTACATATACATGTATGATGAAAAACATGGCCACAGCTCAACCTAACAATAGCATTCGGATCCTCAAGCAACATAAATTTTCGAGTTCCTATAATTACATAAGAGAAACCTTCTAAGCAAATAGAGCACTTGTCATGTTTTAATGTGTTATTCTCAAATATAGGTCTACAAACACCATAACGAATCATCTCTAATTCCATCTTTTCAATTTTGAGCAATGGCTTTACTTCAACCATTTCGAACTTCTTATCGTCGAGAGGCACACCATTCCACTTCTTCACGTAATCGACATGATCATTATGCTTCATAACTTCATCATCTATAAAGGATTGTATATAAGCATCATCACTATCATAATCGTCATCCATATGCATCGAAGTAAATTCCTCATCACTAACACTATTTATATCATCTTCATGAACCATATCTTGATTATTATCATCATCCATATGCATGGAACAAGACTCACTAACCCTATTTCTTTCATCGTCATGAATCACATCATACTTATCATCATCTCCATGATCTCGACAGTTAACCAAACACTGTTTCTTTGAGTCATCTTCCTCAATACTCGTTACATGAACATCATCACCATCATTATCATCATAGCTTTCTTGATCCATACCATCTTCGGTTTCCTTCTTCATAGCCTCCCGTAGCTTTTCATTAGCCTCCCGATAATTCATACTAGCAAAAACTCTAGCTACCTCCACCAAAATAACCAATGAACAATCGTTTTCTAAGCCGGTCAATTCATCAAAGCTCCAAAACATATTATCACGAAACTGATAACAACATTGCATATGTCTACCTATTTCTTGAACTAAACCTTGAGCCGTGTCATCCTCAAACACTTCGGTAGCCTTTACCACCGACAAGGCTCCATCGTATTCCGAACTAACAGCCTCTTCATAAAAACACCGAATAAGCGATTCGTCGAAAGTCACCCCAACCAACTCCGGGACAATTTGTTGTTCTATGCGCTCGCTTATGGTTCCAGGTTCACCCGAATAGATAGTATCATAAATCTTGAACACCATTAAACCTTGAGTTCCATCATTATTTCTAGGGCACTTAAATAATTGTATACGTTTAACACACGCTTCCTCCTTCATCTTTAACTAAATTATGTGGTCGCACTTACGGCGTAGGGTTATAGAAAAAAAAAACGATGTAATGTAATGTTTTTACGAGAATCAGGTGAAAGTAATAAATAAAGTCTCATCTCATTCTCATCCCCTTAAATAGAAAATTTTAGTGTTGTGATTTCCCAGTTGGTTTATGTTTTGTTATTTTGTCTTAGAATCCTATTAGGAATACAGATATGTACTCCAAAGACAAAAAGAATAAGTTGCAAATATGAGGATTTAATGTGGGTAATACGGCCTGACCTATCTACATGTCCATCGCTCCATCCATTTTTTATTATTAAAATATTTTGTTTTGGATTTAGTTGAAAAAATTGGACATTTTTTCTAATTTTTTTTTTTAAAAAAAAGTTAATACGATTAACTTTTTTTTTTAATTAATTTACGAAATTTACAAACTTTATTTTCGTAATTCTCTTAAGTGGTTTTGAACATTTCTTAATTTATCTGAAATTACGTATATAAAAGTTTAACAGAACAGGCTTTTTAAAACGACTAAAATGGATATACTATGCGGATTTAGGTGTGCAGTTGTGGTTCACCTTCGTTTCCTATATGATCAAGGGATGAATGCTCACCAAGTGCACTTTCAAATTTTCCCTCACTTCGCTCATTAAGTGCGCTTGTTCTCCTGACCTATAAAAAAAATATTAAGAGGAAAATAAAGTTTGAGATTTAATAAAAGCAAGGGGATTTAAGTACTTAACAATAAATTTGTGTAAGTATTCAGACCCTTATAATCTTTGTACAACTCAGAATTGTTTAAAATATGCTTTGAGATAAGATTAGGATGGCAACGGGTCGGACTTGAAATGGATTATGCATAATCTGACTCCGACCCTACAAGAAGTCAGATTTTAAATCCGACTCCGACATCCGACTCCAAAATCCGAATCCGACCCGACTTAAAAATCCGAACATTCAGCTCCAAATCTGATCCGAATATCCGACTCCGAACCCAATCCGACTTATTTTTCTGCCCATTTGTTCTCTAATAGAATAGTCTTCTATAAAAAAATAATCTAATCATTATAATTTATTCTAATAATCATATAGAAATCTTATATAGTACAAATCTAAATATTACTATTATTTTAACAATCATTTCTTCGATGGAAAAATTCTATATAATACCGTTGGTTGAAAGTCGAAGTCAGGTTATACATAAATTATACATTAACATAAATAAGAAAAGAGGATTGATTGACTTAAAGTCGGAGTCGGATTATTTTATGAGATCCGACTCCGACCCTCCTCCTACTCTGAGTCGGGTCGGAACCGGACTGTGTTGCCGTCCCTATATAAGATCATATTGATAGAGAATGCTCAGGCATGTTGGCTACGTAATCTTTTGCATGAGCTTCATTGTCCTTTCATTAAGGCTACTTTAAATTTGGTTTATTGTGATAATCTCTTATAACGCACAAAACATGTAGAATTGGATCTCGATTTTGTTCACGAAAAAATTATACTAGGTCACTGACTTCTTCATGTTCCATCACGATATTTATTTGTGCCAAAGTTCTACCTCACTCCTCAGCAACCTTCTTTGATTGTCAAAAAGAGAGCATCTAATGTTGTATGGTTCATTGGTTAAAACTTTACTATATTAACTTGAGGTCACGTGGTCGAACCTTGTACGAAACATATTTTAAACTTTTTAATGTATCTTGATGACATGGAACGAAACAACTAAAGGAACAATAGTCTTGCTTCATAACGTCTTTTAATATATTTGTATAAATAGATAGAGATTCTTCATAACTTGGTGTTTTTCATTGTGAAAAGACAAGTACGCCTCGACCTTCAGCCTTCAGGTGGCGAACCCATATATCAACCAAAGGCCCATACCCAATACCAAGACTCTCAAATTAGCCCATTCGAGCTACTCTTGCAAGCTTTCAAGACCAAGTCCGAGTCTCTGAGATGGACATTGAACAATTGCAGACCCTGGCAACATTTAAGATCCATCGGCCCACCACTCCTTCACATCCAAGTTTGGAATAACAAAATGAGCTTGTCTTCTTCACAATCAACAGGTAGAGTCGTAAAAAAGCTCCATCAAGGTGCCTCTTTTAATTGGTATCATTTGATACCCATGCTTTCTAAATTCGTACTAAAATGGTACTACCTAACTATCCATTGATACTAAAATAATGTTAACTAAGTACGAATTGTAAAAAGTATAAGTATGAAAATACCACAATTACTCCAAGTGGGATTTTTTGGAGACTTAAATAGGTAAATAGTTAGTTACCAATATTGATATTTGATTGTTATAAATCTAACAAAAAAAATAACGGAAAAATTAACATGAATAATCTCAACTATCACCTGTTTTTTTAAAATAATTCAACTTTGGATTATTCCAGAATAATCGTAACACTTCTGAGGGGATCTTCTCAAAATAAACCAAACTATCATTTTTCTTGCCTACACTAATCTGTTTTAGATCTACAATACATAAAAATTTAATAGTTCGAATTATTTTGAGGATGTACCCCATAAAATTGAGATTATTGTAAAATAATTTAAATTTGAAATTATATTTAGAAGACTAATAAGAATTTTAATTATTCACATCAATTTTTCCAAAAATAATTGGATATCTAATTATCTCTTACGCCCAAGTGAACAACAATGAGCATGTATCACAAAAGTGTAATTATTTTGGATGAGCATAGGTCTAACCGTCTGACAATCAACACTCATGGTACTTAGATATTTAAAAATTAGATAAATATCTATTCTTTTTATTTTCTTTTTTGATGAATATACTTGCTTTTAATTTTTGCCATCTTTCTCATATTACTTAATATGGCCGTTTCTCTCTCTAATTTTCTAGAGAGAGAATGTTCCCTCTAGGGTTCATCTCTTGGGAGGGTTTTTTTCTTCTCTTTTGAAGGTTTTGCCCGTAGAACGTGCCTCTTTCTGTCATCTCTCTCTCCTTTCTCTCCTCCTTTTCTTTCTCCTCTTCATTTCTGTGCTTTTGGTGGTTGGCCCGAAAGGGAGGCATGTCGGCCGGGATCAGGCTCTACCCATCCCTTGCCGACGGGCCACCCATCTTCTCCTCCTTGATAGGCTAAGATCAGCGTCCGTTTTGCGTGGGTTCGGCCTTCTTCGTGCAGTCCGTAGATCGATCCTCCACCGTGATCGATCTCCTGGTGTGGGTTCTCTGGGCTTGGCTATTTTGGCTGTGAAGCCTTAGTTGGATTCTATCAATTTTTGGGCTTAAGGGTTAGGTTCCGGTACTGCAATCCATGTCCGATCAGGGAAGGATCTGATTTTGCGCTAGACGAGGTGTATGGCTGTGTAGTCTATTCTAACATGGAGGATTTAATTGCTTTGGTGTGTTCCTTTATCTTTGTGTGTTTGTGTGTGATTTTAATACCCATGCGCATAAATAAATCTCTTGTTTTTATGGGTATGGAGTGGTGTGTTGAAGATCCATGGTTTCATGATTTTTGCTAGAGTTGCAAAGGCTGCAGGATGTATGTTCACCAAATTAATTATGCATCAATATATAGAATGCCGAAACAGAGCGAACTCACAGAATTTGCTTCAAATGAAGGGAATTTTTTTAAGGCTAATTTTAATCAAATCCGTGATGTAGTCAATTATGAAGGTTCATGTATGTCTGTTAGTTTTCTAAATTTATTAGAAATTTTCGTAAGTGTCGTTTGGCCTTATAATTAATGAAATCCTTTTTCCACCTGTCAAAAAAAAAATTGCCATCTTTGATGCATGTAGTAATTGACAATTAATAACTTTGAGAATATCACTAAAAAAATGTTACTTTAAAATACGCATTAAACTAAATATTATGAGATAATTCTCTTCAAAAAAAATTATAATGACATAGTACATGACATCCCGAAATTAATCAATTTTACCATAAAAAATATGTAACCAAAATTCAAACATATTTCTTTGTATATTGACAAAATATGCAAACTGTAAATTTCAGTGAAACAACAGAAAAATAGAAGATAATTACTCCCTCCGATTCATTTTAATTGTTACACTTTGACATTTTACACTATTCACAAATTGCTCTTTGACCCTCGTATGTGACTTATACGTGAATAAAAACATAGTCATGTGAGATCTTGTTAGATTCCTCTTAGTATGTATTTTATTAATATGTACTTTTTATAATTTTTACAAATACCAAACTAAAGATATATATCGTCAAAGTTTTACATTGACATGCGTGAAAAATGTAAGTGTAACAATTAAAATGAAACGGAGGGAGTATATAAGAGCAGATGCACTAAGACCATATTCATAGGAGTTAGGACTCTAAGTTGGTTACGTTGAACTCAAAATTTATAGGGGGTAACACAAATCACAAATAAGAACATTGTCAAGGGAGAAACCATGGCAAAGATGTTGATACTCACTGCGATTTTTTTTTTATTGCTACATTATTGTATTCAAAATAATTTAGACAATGTCACTTTTAAGTTTTTTGGAAGGTGTTTTTTAACCCATTTTATGTAAAATAATGAAAAAAGTGAAAAAATAGAACTTTTGCATCAAAAGAGGTAGAGCTAGCAAAATATTACCCAGCCCGACCCAAACTCAACCCGTTACTAATGGGTTGGGTCGAAATTTTCAACCCACTTAATTAAATGGGTTGGATCAAGTTGAAATTTTCGACCTGAGTTTAACCCGTTTAACCCATATATATATATGGAAACAACCTAAAACCCCTAACTCATTTCACAGCTAAAAAAATTGGCTCGAGTGGTCTAATCCTCTCCAATTTCGTAAGGAAGTATGAAAAGTGGTCCCCTAGCCTTTATCTTATTCTTCGCCTAAAAATGCTTTTTTCTATCAGCACTTCAAGCAGTCTCTCTTCGTCCAGTCTTTCTATTCTCCATATAGAAAGTCAAAAAAGTAAAAATCCTAACTCATTACAATTAATAATAAACAATTGATTATGGACTTGTAATTGAATTGATTTTGAACAACAGTTGGGTTGAATTTGAACAACTCTATTTTTGAACAATAACTAACATATGGTTATGTAATGGTTTAATGGTAAGTTATTGGCTTGTTGCCTAATGTTTCTTTGTAACATACTCTTTGTTGTTTTTTTTTTCCTGGAATAAACGGGAAAAAATAAACGAGTCAGCCTGAAAGTTGACCCGTTTATCATAAGGTAGGATTGAGTTGTAATTCTCAACCTGTTTAAGTTACCAGGTCAAGTTGGGTCAAGGGGTTTTAAATCCATTAACCCGCCAATGCAACCTAATCTTGACCCAAACTGACCCAATTGCCAGATCTAGAAAAAGGGAAAGAAAATAATAGTATTATTTTTATGGTGGACCAAGTATCCCATATAAGAAAAGTTTAAACAATGTAAAAATTACAAAAAACAATCATTTAAGAAAAATATAACAATAAAAAAACAAAGAGAATATACAACTATTGCATATTAAGATACTAAAAAAATTAGTGCATCATTATACAAATTATTAGATGATTAAAAAAATACAAATTATTAGATGAATGATGATCATTATTCATTAGATTGAAGATATACCCGAATATAATCCTTCAAATTCAGACCAACATCTCTATTTTCAACCCTAACATATTTCTCCCCCATTTTATCCAAATACTCTTCCATCCCAATTTCCTCATTCTTCCTCCACATTTCCTCCCCAAAATCCCGGTGCCCAAAGTACGCCTCTACTACCATCACCCGCGGGTCACCTTTCTCTTCCGTCACCACCTCCAAAGGAAGCCTCTCGTAGTGTCCACGACTAATCCCTTCAAGTTCATCAAGTCGGGTCAGGGCCCGACCCGAAACCGAATACAACTCACCCTTGATTCGGTGACCCGACCCGGGGATGTTGATCAAGAAGGGGATACCCAGGGGCCCACAAACTAGAGGGTAGGAGTTAAGGGTCTTGTAACCGCCCATGAAAACGGCGTCGTTTGAGGCGGTGAGGTTTTCTAAGAGGTAGTGGTTTGGGAAGCCACGTTTGAGGGTCCCATAGACGAAGATTTGGTTGGTTTGGTGGTGGTTGTTAATGGATGTGGTGGACATTGGTGGTTGTTATGGAGGAGAGAGAAAACTTTGAGATTTGTGGAATTATCAATTATGTGAGTGTTCTTTGGTTTTATATTTATTGGGTTTGGCCCAATTGGGGTTTATAATGTATGGAAGTTTGAAACACTCTGTCAAGCGAGGGTCAAAGGCGGAGTATAATGGGGGCAGACCTGGGCTTTTTCACTGGGATTGTATCATTTAAACTCTTATCTTATAAACTCAGTAAAAAGCCCAACTTTTGTTTTGTTAAAAGATGAGTTACACGTGTTCCAATTTCCATACCACTTTCCTATTTCCCCGCTTGCATTTTGGCGAAATTGCAGTCTGCAATTCTACATAAAGTATGTTTTGGCAGTAGAAATTAAGATTCTCAGCAGAAAATAAGAGCACCCACAATGGCAAATTATAATTACTTGTAGCTTTATGTGTCATATAAAATTTCTAGACTATAACATTTCCAAGCTACAACCTCTTCTATTGGAAAACTACAACCACTTGTAATTTTTATAGGTCTCACATGTCATCACATATCAACAATTAAAGATAAAAGTAAAACTGAGGCCCACAAAAAATTGACAAAGCAAGTAGCTTTGTGGAGCTACTTGGCTTCATGAAGCAACAAGCTTGCTTTCTCTCCAACAATAAAGCTACTAGCTCTAACTTTTGGAAAATTGCAAGCTAGGATTTCCAAGCAACTGGTGGAGCTGCTCTAAGGTATTTGCCTTACTGAATTTTGAGTTTTAATTAAAAAATTCAATTGGTTATACTACCTGTGATGTGCCGCTCTTTGTCACGAGTACTCTTAATTCAGAGCGTCTTGTGTGTGGCTGGGCCACACCCAAAATTTTAGGTGTAACCGCGCGCCAACACCTTGTTAGCTCATTTTTAAATGGTTATATTTCACTCGTTTTTCATCGAAATCGAGCTTTTGACTAGATGCTGGAAACCTATTGAGCCAAATTTTCATCTCCAATTTAAATCTTTCAAAAATATTAAGAGTGTTGTGAGATATGACCTTTTGAAGTTGATCCTTGTACAAAAAACCTTATGAACAAATGGAGTTACTCTTGTGAACAAATAAAGTTACTCTTATCACCAAATGAAGTAACTTGTATAAATATATAATTACTCTTAGCAATAAAAAAAATGTCACTCTTATAAACAAATGTGGTTACTCTTATGAATATTAATCAGTTTAATTTTATGAACGAACAAGATTACTCGTATGAAGAAAATGGATTACTTTTGTGAACAATTGGGGCTAGTTGATCAAACAGGGTCATCGTTTGATTAAGGGACTGATCTCCCCAGCTTATTTTCAGTTCAATTCAGTTCAGTTCAGTTCAGATCAGTTCAGTTCAGTTCAGCTCTTGACAATACTTTTACTCTCACATATCACTATTCATTTCAGTTCAGTTCAGTTCAATTCAGATGTTTTATGCCAAAGAGAACAGGCCCTAAGGGCATGTTCTCTTGAACACAAAACAACCGAACTGATTGCAACTGAATTGAATTGAACCGAATTAAACTGAACTTATTGCAATTGAACTGAATTGAACTGAACTGAAATGAATCAAAATCATAACTAAGAAATGATAGTTGGAGCTGAACTGAACTGAACTGATTGCAACTGAACTGAACTTAACTGAATTGAACTGAACTGAACTGAACTTAACTTAACTTAACTTAACTGACTAAATTGAAAATAAGTTGGGGAGAACATGCCCTAAATAAGGTTAATAGTATGAGGTAACTTATATGAAAAACGAGGTTACTTTTGTGGAATGTCGTTACTCTTTTGGATAAATAAAGTTACTAACCTGTTTGCTCTTATGTATGAATAAGGTTGCTCATTTGAATTTTTGCGGTTATTTTGTGAACCTTTGTATGAATTATGATAAATGATAAGAAGAAATAAAGAGACTTGTGGGGAAGAAGAAGCGTGAATTCTCACTTGGGCTTATATATGGGGCGGACACATGCGAAATGATGGGTGTGGCTGGCCGTATATGAGAATTTATGCTCTTAATTCAATATAACTAGTTTTTAACGCAATGTCCGGTAATTATAATTTTCATTTATTAACATTTTACTTCATAAATATAATACCAAACATTACTTGTTTTGATGGTTAATACTCTAGTATATAACCTTGAGGTCATAGGATCAGATCTTATAAAATGTATTTTCTATTTATTTTTTTTATTGTATGTGTGTTTAATTTATGTAAAACCTCTAAGTGATAGGCAAAAGCGCCAAGTGGCATAGTTCGTTACTTAGGAACGCCTTTTAATATATATCTATATATATATATATATATATATATATATATATATATATATATATATATAGAGAGAGAGAGAGAGAGAGAGAGAGAGAGAGAGAGAGATGCCTTACTCATCAGTTTTGCTTGCAATGTTGCAAGTATTTGATGTGTTATATTTATATATATTTTGTAGGTACACTTAGATTGTATTCTAGAGCATTTGGAATCATTATTAGGTTCATTAGTGTATCATATTCTTAAGTTATGTATTATACTCCTATTTAGTATATTTTCGTTTTTAATGAAGTTTAGGTATTAAAAACGTATTTGGAGTATGATTAGCTAAATTTAAGTATTAGTGGCATTTGGAAGGGAGATATACTGCATAAGTATTGTTTGAATATTTTATAGTACGAGTTTGAGCGAAAACAAAGTGTAAAATCATTAGAAGAAATGTGAAAAATGAGTCACGTTTACTATTAATATCATAACTTTTGATGTACTATCTCCGTTTCCTAAAGATCTTCCTTGTTATTGTTAATACAGATACCAATGAGAATTAATTTGTGTGGGGTGTGGGGTGTGGGGTGTGGGGTGGGTAAAGTAGGAGAGAGAAAGGGGTTAAGATAAATAAACAAATGAAAAGAGGTTAAAGTAGGAGAGAGAAAGGGAGTAAAATTTAATTAATAATGTAATGGTGGATCATATGATAGGGACATGCGTGGGTAAAAAGGGGAAAAAATTCCAAATAAGGAATAAAGTAAAAGAGGGAAGATCTTTTGGAAACGCACTTAAACGGAAAGAGGGAAGATCTTTAGGAAACGGAGTAGTACTTATGAGAAATGAATAATTCCAGCATATTTAAAAACTGTACTTGAATAGCTTTCCAACAATAGGTGGCACCCCCCGAGTAGACTTCTAATCAAGGATATTATGCCTTTGGAAGTTCGGATTGTTTCTGCTGGAATTTGCTACCCATTTGCGTATTTTATGATTTATTCGACTTTTCTTATTTTGTAACTTACTTTTCTATTTATAATAGGTTACTTAGTATTAATTAGATGAGTACTCCTCTCTCCCCTCTTACTCTCTCTCTCACGTTATTTTTATTATTAATTTAGTTTTAGTTTTCTTTTTTTTTCCTCTCTTGTGAATCATAGTTTCTCTATTTCTTCAATAATACATGAGTTTTAACTAGTTTGTTTTATTGATTTCTTATTGATTATGTTTTTCTTTGTAGATTTAGATTTTATTAATTTTTCATGATTGAGTAGTTTTTATTTTTAAGGTTTGTGAATCCATATTGATATTCTATATGAATCTTATTGATGTTATTGATGGTTAGATTAGCCATTGATATCTCTAATTGATTAGTGTTATTATTGTTAATCTTGCAATCTGATCAATTGTTTGATTAAATCATGCTAATAAGAGTTAGAATAGAGAAATCGACTTTTAGAGGCTTACCTACAATTAGCAAATCTGAGTTTGTTAGCGACCATACTGCATATGTTGAATTGAAAGCATTAATACCCAACTGTAGGATTAACACATGCTCTAAATATCTAATTAATTGAACAATTGATGATTTTTTGAAAGATTTAGATTATAAACACATTGAACCATTACCTTAAATAATCCTTTTAGTTTATTTGATTTTCATAGTTTAGAACGTCAATGCTAATACATATGATCTTGTTTAGTTTTCCATAACTTATAAGCTAGATTAAATTGACCATCTTTATGTGGGTTCGACCCTACTTATCCTATTACATTGTTAGAAGGTTTTGCACAAATTATTTTTGACATGTGTACGACAACCTATCAATATTATACTTGAGTACAATATTTTTTGTCTTTCCCACTGGGACCCATGTTAACATGAAGGCCCCTACCAAACAAAACCTCTCGCAGGTTAACCCGACATGGGTTTGTGAGCAGATACTTTGAGAGTGGAGGGGAGATGGTAAGGAAAAAATTCTCTCGCAAAGTACTTCTAATGGGGATCGAACCCCAACCTTAAAGTTGGAAGGTTCTTGTCTTACCACTAGACCAAGCTTACCTTCCTATACTTGAGTACATTATGTGACAATGGCATTTGATTTTTTTTTTTTTCAATTGAAAAGTTATTCATGTGTGCCCTTGTTTTGGCTTTATAAATAATTGTAGATTCAATCAATTTATTAATGTGTTATTGTAAAAAATTATTAAATTAATTCTACATAAAATAATATAACTAATTAATTTACAAATCAATAACATTAATATCGTATAATGTCAATATTTTGTTTGAGGAAAGGTACTATATTTTATTATGATATTTTGGTTTAATCTATATTTAATTGTCTACATTGAATTTGAAAATACTCATATACTTTTATAATCTCTATATTTTATTTTGAAAAAATTTGGCCTTCGATTGAAAATGTTCCAAGATCCCTGATGAAGGTTTATTTCTTTCCAAATAATATATCGGGTTAAAAGTAGAAATGAAAATGAAATTTTTGTGTTTATAAAGGTGTATATCAGGAATTCACACGTCTCAAAAAGTGCAATATAATATTATATAAAAAAAAAGCTATAAGGGTTATCAAAAGCATTTTTTTTTGGGAAAAATTGATATGAACAATCCCAACTTTCACCTGTCTTCTCAAAATAATTCCAACTTTGTATTATTTCAAAATAATCCTAACTTTTGAGGGGATCTTCTCAAAATAAACCAAACTATCACTTTTCTTGTCTACACTAATTTGTTTTAGGTCTATAATATATAAAAAATTAATAGTTCGGATTATTTTGAGAAGATGACTCCTAAAGTTGGGGATTATTCTAAAATAATCCAAAGTTGAAATTATTTTTAAAGAACTTGTGAAAGTTGAGATTATTCATGTCAGATTTTTCTTTTTTTATACCCATATAGTAAAGGGTTGCATTTTTATATACCAATATAAGTAATTGACTCTTGTACATGTTATATAGATTCTTCTAACCTATGCACTTGGTTCAGTTTAGCTCCTACCTTTTAATGCACGCGATGCGTGCGACGATATTCTCCCAAAATCAGACCACTACTCCTCCAATTACCATACTCATATTTCTGAATTTCACGCAATATTTTTCTCTCTCTATTCAATATAACATTATCTTCTTCAATTTTCCCCAATTCAAACCACACCACTCGATTTTTTCTCTCGCTCTCTATTCAATTGAGACTGTCGATTTACTCGATTATTAGCTCAGGATTATCTCAAGCAAGTTGCAGAGTTGGCTTTGGTGGTCTTGGAATTGACTTTCGCTAAGTCCGTCATGGATCGCCGAGCTTGCTTGCAGTCATGGCCCGAACTCCGCAGTTTATGTTGAAATTCGATTATGGGCACAATTTTTTGATTTTAATATATGGGTTTAAGAATTTTTTTTTGATTTCCCCCGAATTCGAGTTCTCATATTATGTTTCAATTTTTTTTAATATTTGGGATGAATATTAAAGTTATATTAACGAAATAGTTTTTTGATTCTAATATATGGGTTTAAGTATTTTTTTCTTGAATTCTTCACAATATATGGGAAAATAAATAATTCGAGTTCTCACATTTTGTCTCAAATATTTTTTATATCCAGGGCACGAATATTGAGGTCATTTTTGACGAAATTTCATTTTCTTTGACCATTTATGATGTAATTTTAATTTCAACTATATTCCAATTAAATTTTAAACAAACACTAGGGGAGAAAAAAAGAAAGGGCTGCGCAGGAAGGGCTGCGCTTTTTTTTAAAAAGCGCAGCCTTACATAGTAGAAGGGCTGCGCTTTTGAAGAAAAGCGCATCCCTTCACTTAGTAGGGTTGCGCTTTTAGGAAAAGCGCAACCCTTATTACATACAGAAGGGTTGCGCTTTTGAAGAAAAGCGCAGCCCTTCTTAAAAAAAATTTGAAATAAAAAATTCGCGAGCTTTAAATATTAAGCGGGCTTCGTCAAATATATTATCCCTCATTCTCTCTCCTCTCTCACGTCCCTCCTCCCTTTTCCTCCTTCTCTCACGTCCCTACTCCCTTTCCTCCTTCTCTCTCATCCTCTCTTCTCTCTCAAAAACTCCCAGAAACGTTGCGACAAAAACTCTGATATGATTTGCACTAATCATGCCGACGGAGTCTGATTGCTTATGGTGATACCTTTTCGGAAGCGGAACGGGCCAACGAGTCAAACTCACCGCTATGCTGTGACGTTTAGGCTTTTTAAGCCATCCGAGTTCGTTTAAGGCTCCAAATTTCGATTTTTTTTCCTTAATTATGTATTAGGGTTTTGTTTTATGTATTTAAATATTATTAGTTTAATGTTTGGAGGTAGTTCTTGTATTTTCATATCTATAATTTCTTAATCTTTGTTTTGATTAATGTTATTGTATTTTCAGATCTATAATTTCTTCTCTTTTGTATATTAGTTTTTGTTCCTTTTCGTTTCGTTTCGTTCTTTTTTTTTTGTTTTGGGTTTAGTTGCATTGTAGATCTATAATTTCTTCTCTTTTGTATATTTGGGTTTAGTTGCATTGTAGATCTATAATTTCTTCTCTTCTGGATTTGGATGGTTTACTTCAAAGTTTAATGCAAATGTTAAAATTCAGAAAATGTGAGATTAATAGTAAAAAAATGTCAAAAAAAATTTTTTTTTTTTTTTGGTAGGAAGGGCTGCGCTTTTTAGGTAAAAGCGCAACCCTTCTAGCTTAGAAAGGCTGCGCTTGTCTAGCGCAGCCCTACTTAAAAAGTGAAGGGCTGCTATTGAAAGGGCTGTTGTCAAAAAGGGCAGCCCTACAAGCCTTTTTCAGCGCAACCCTTCTTCATTTTTCCACTAGTGAAACTATAATTTAAGTGAATTTTTTTTTTTGGAAAACAAATATATAATACAACACATATTCGTAAGAGTTACTGTAATTTGAGTTTAGTTTTACTCAAACATAATACATATTTTTAAGATTTATTGAACATAGAACATCACACATAATTTTATTTTCAATAACAAACCGCGTACCTGATTAAAGGTAAAAAAATCAGCGAATTTCAAAGTTCCGTATTTGAGAATGTCGTGAAGCTCCAATCTATGAAGAGAACTGATTTTTTTTTGTTTGGAGTTTGTGTTATGGAAAAATTGATTTGAGAGGATGTTATGCCGTGTAATTTTTTTTGTTATAGTATGTAGTATTAACATTTAGTAAGTTTTTAATTATGAATATTTTTTATTGGCAAGTTTATGTGATTGAATCTTATATGAGTTGATTGGGTTTGAATTTGATTTGATTGATATATTTGTTTAGGCAACTTTATGCATGGCATTAGGGTTGATTAGGTGGCCAGAGATTGTTTATGGAAATTTGAAATATAATATCTGTGTTGGGGGCATTTAAGTAAATTTCAAGGGGGACACAGTTACTCCCCCCTTGGCTTATATAATAGAGATTTGTTTTGAACTTTGCTAAATAAAACTGATAAATATGACATAGTTAACTAAGGAGATTATTTTCATAATTGATATGATAATTCCATCTTACTCTCTATCTTCTTAGATATCAATTATTATAAGAATTATATCCTTAATTGACTATGCTATATATTAATTTTGTTGAGCAAATGTAAAAACAAATAGCTAAACCTATGCACTTTAGAAAAATCAATATTGTATTTTTGGTTATTAATTAGTATTAGTTTACGTTCCCTCTGTTTTTTATTTTTCTCACTTGGAATCTTGACACTATTCAGGCTTGGAGAGAATCTTCATTCTCAAAATTTCTCAATTTCTAAGAAAAAAAACTTACTAATATTCAATCGTTATAAATTTTACCAATATATAATTAAAGATATTTAAGTTTAAAGACGTACATTAGAAGACGCATACCAGATAGTGAGAATGATAAAACTATTTCATGTCACCATTGGCAAATTTCATATCATTTTGGATTTGTCCTATGCTAATATTTTAAAATATGTTTCATGTCATTTATAGAATTCTTCCATGTCATTATTACTGGCTTTTATTTTATTTTTCAGCAAACTTTTAAAAGTTGTGCCATGTCATTTCCCCTATTTCATTACCAATTTTCCAACTTTTTATTAACTGTATCATTTTACACAAATTGATATCATTATTATCCACTTTCATGTCATTTTTCAGCAAATATGTATAAGTTCCTCTTTTCATTACCATTTTGCAATACTTTATATACCTTATCTTTATTACACAAAATGATGTCATTTGTAAGAGAAAAGGATATCGTTATTACTTACTTTTGTGTCATTCTTCAGTAAAATTGCATCTTTTTTCCCTATTTAATTAGCATTTGTCAACTCTTATATAGCATATTGTTATTATTACACAAGCTGATATCATTTAAAAGAGAAATGATATCATTATTACTCACTTTTATTTCATTTCTCCTCTAACCACATCTAAGAGTGAAGCCATTAGTTGATCCAATTTATGGATCATGAGGAGAGAGACAATAAAAAGCATTAAACAACTAGGAGAGAGAAAAGAAAGGAGAATAGAGTGCTTGCTCAGATCGTCCCACGATCTGAAACCCCTTTGGCAAAAGCGAGTTCATCGCCACATGGTATAAGGTGAGAGGAAGCTGAAAATGAAGTGGGCCCTGCATCTGCTGCATGGTAGACATCCAATCCTCCTTATTTCTCAATCTAATGGCTAGGATTGAACATAATTGTTAAGTTGCAAATTTTTGCAACGGGCATATTGCCAGTTAATTTTTTTTTTAAAAAACACCAACAACTATATTTTCTTTTGTCTATAAATAGAGACCAATATTGAGCTATATCTACATATCTTATTTTGAGCGTATTTTGTTATTGAAAGTCATATTTATTTCCTTTCATCATTTATCCACCCCACAAAAATAAATTCTCTCCTAATAAAGATTAGTTATGGATACCAAAATCGATAGAAAAAACCCCCTCCAAAATCCAAAAGACCTCAATAACCTCACATTAATCCACATTTCCAATAGTCTAGTTCTCAAATTGATCTCAATTCTCAAACTGATCCAAATTTTCATATGGGATACAACTCACAAAATATGATTTATCCTGCTCAACTTAACCAACAATTCCCCCAACAGAATTTTGAGTTTATCAAATACACCTTCTTACTCCCAATTTTCTCCAGATTCACAAGAAAATATGTACAATTCGAATGAGAATTATCGTTATTTTCAGGATGAAACATCATTTCTTATGTCTTAACATTTTCAGCAGTCACAAGGTGAAGGGTCATTTCCGAACTTCAGTAGTTCATATCCGTCTCGAGCCGCGTCGGTGGAGCGTGATGATGACAACAACAAAGAAGAAGATAAAGGATCGAAGAAATTATGGAAGCTAGCTGAAGTGAGGTTCTCGTGAAGTTGTGGCTAACGATATGCCAAGATAAAGGTGATAATACTAAACAAACAACAATTATCTTCTGGACAAAAAATACTGAAATGTTTAAGGAAGTTAAAGTGTTATAGATATCGATGCTGGGAAGAAGGAGTTGAAAGTTTCAAAAAGTCTGATATCTTACCATTTGACAGAGAGTTAGGTCAATTATAAAGTCAATGGAAAAGAATACATGCAAAAGTATCCAAATTTGTTGGTGCATATGCTCATGTGGAGGCTCGTCAGAAAAGTGGTGAGTCCGATGACGACATCATGAAAACTGCTTTGCAATCAACAAAAAGGATAACAGAACAGACTTCAATAAGCTTCATTGTTGGGAAATTCTAAGGCATAATGTTGTCTGGAAGCCTATGGGAGATCTCGTTAAAGCTTGCAAAAAGAAGACAGCTAATCAAGAAAATGGCTCAAAGAGGTGGAGGATCAACGAAGCTGACAACTATCCCACTTCGAGTGAGTCAAATACGCCAAGCAGTAGAGATCCAACTACTCAAAACGACGGATTCACCAAAAATAAAGGCAAGGGAAATGTTTTTAACATGCCTACAGAAGCCTTTCAACAGTGGATGGATCAAGTCCAAAAATTAAAGTTGGAGAAAAACAACGAACTTCAAGTTGAGTTTCAAAGATTAATCATGAAAAGGAAAGCAACAGTGAGATGGTCTGGTTAGAAAGGGAGAAAATTGTAATTAAAAACAGGAAGATTAACTTGGAGTTATTCAACGTGTTTTCAGCAAGGAACGATTTAAATGAGGAAAAACAACAACTTAAGAGAGATCTAATTAAGGTTTAATTTTCAATGTAATTTTCTGATTTTCCTTTAGTAAGATTAATGTTATTTAATGTATTTCCTACTTTCCATTGTAATGTTATTTTAGTTCGTTAATTAGTCTTAGACTCAGTTGTTGTATGAAATTATCATATTAATGAATCTAAATGTTTTTAATGTTAATATATGTATCCAATGATTCAAATCATGATATTATTAATGAGCCATGTCTTGATTTGACGATTCACTCTATATATCAGTCCATTATTACTGCAATAATGAAGACATTGATTTGACAATTCACTATATATATTAGTCCATTATTAGTGCAATAATAAATAAAGATATTGAAATCATGTCATGACTTGACAATGTACTACATATATCAGTCCACTACTACTGCAATAATAAAGACCTTGATTTGACAACTCACTTCATATGTCAGCCCATTAGTATTGCAATAATAAAGACATTGAAACCATGTAATGATTTGATAATGCACTACATATATCAGTGCATTATAACTGCTATAATAAAAACACTGAAACCATGTGATGACTTGACAATTCACTCCAATATCAGTGTAATATTGATGATAATTCACCTTCTCTCTCTATATACCTTACAATGCTAACTACTCAACCATTCACACAAAACCATTCAAGCCTACAAACCTCATTCTTCCCCTACAAAAATATTGAAACCAGCCATATCATCGAATCAAGTTACAATAACAATATTTCTTCTTCTAGTTCTTCGAATTCTGATGATCCAAATTCTTTCACACAAATTCAAATAACTCGTAACAATGAGTACAGACATCGTTCGAAAAGGCGCAAACAGACAATTCATTTGATGGATCAAATGATGGAAAGGTTTGTGATGGCCAATCCAGCTAAATTGTATGAATCACTAGTGAAAAAACCCCACCTGATGCGGTCAAAAATGGCCTTTTGAATGCAGTTTTGGTCCGCATAAGGTGGGCTCGCAGCAGGTGTAACAGATTCTGATGTCGTCCAAAACCGCATCAAAAAAAGCACAATCTGATGCGGTTTTTGGGGAAAACCGCATCAGCTTAGGTGATTAACTGATGCGTTTTTCCTTAAGAACCGCATCAGATTGTAGTGGTTAAGTCCTTAAAAAAAAGTGGCAAACCTGCAACTGCAGGTCTGCAACGCAACTCATACCAAAACTCCAATTGATTCTTTCCTTTCCTAACTTCTACTATCTGGCTCTTATATAATCTCTAATACATAATATATATTAATATTTTATACTATATATTATTAATTAATAATTAACAATATATACTTCAAAACAAACAAAGATCGTTCATGATGATTTCATTCAAAACAATAGCAAAAAACCATATACATACATATATACAACAACAATACATATATATAATTCAAAAAATAATACATACACAATTCTAATTGAACAATGAAAAAACGAATTAAAAACATAACTAAAAGTAACGAAAATTACAGAAATTAGAGAATCACAAGTAAAAATAACGAAAACGAAAAAGAGAAATAAAGCGAAAATTTATATATATATATATATATATATATATATATATAAATACAGACTCAGATCCAAAAACAAAAAAGAGAAATAAAGCGAAAATTAAGAACCAAAAAACGAAAAAGAGAAGAATTAATACCTAAAAAACTAAATCAGATCCAAAAAAAATAACGAAAAAATGAAGAGCAAAAATACAAAAAACAAAATCAGATAAAAAAAGAAAAAATAAGAGCAGAAACCTAAGGAAATCGAAACGAAAATGGTAGCCCAATTCGTTCTTCGATTCTTCGTCAATTGATTTCGTTCTTCGTTTCTTCGTCAATTGATTTCGTTCTTCGTTTCTTCGTCAATTGATTTCGTTCTTTGTTTCTTCATTTCTTCATCCCCATTTTCGCTCGTCGTTCTTCATTTCTTCATTCATATCTTCGTTTCGTGGAGTAGAGAGGAGAGAGAGGGGTAAGGTGATGATGGCGTGGTGCAAAGGAGGAGTAGAGAGGAGAGATAGAGGGGAGAGGAGGGAGATTAGGGTTTGATAGGAGAGAGAGGGGGTCTAGAGGAGGAGTCTAGAGAGTGGGTCTGGTTAGGAGGAGTGAGGAGGAATTTAGTATTAGGAGTGTTGGGCCAATTTTCGTGCGTGGGCCAAATTTTGACAAATTTCCCGTATAAAAAATACAATAATCTGATGCGGTCCATTGAACCGCATCAGATTTAAAAAAAAACCGCATCAGATTTTTAATCTGATGCGGTTTTTTGAGGACAGCATCAGAATTTTTTTGCCAAATTTCCCTCCCATTTTTTGTTTGATTTTCGGATGCAGTTTTACAAAAACCGCATCTGATACTAAGTGACATATAAGGTTTTTTCCACTAGTGTAATGGTAACTCAAGTTCCAAGAGCACCCATAACTATAGTCAGTGGCGGAGCCAGGATTTCAAAATCGAGGGGTCACAAAAAAATACAAAGGATATTCAATATTGAAAAGTTTACAACACAAACACATATTGTCTAATATTCATTGTCATACATTCCAAACTAAGAAAAAATTACATAAAAAAATAAAAAAAAATTACAAGTGCATTTGACGGGTCTTCATTTTTTGGAAACGATCAATAATATCATCGTCATAAAGAAACTAAATCATCATAGAAAATTATACCGTAAATTAATTAACAGTAACACTACCTAATTTATACAAATTTACATCTCACAATTTCAACATTCACAAAAAAAAAAATAAACAACAAACTAACTAAATGCATCAATCACTTATCACACCTTACAAATTCAAAAATTCACACATATATGCAAATATTACAATTAATATCAACCAAATAAGATTTCAAATATAAAATTTAGGAATTAGAAAATAAATAATGTAAAAGAATTAAAATTTGAATTCTGTAAATAATTTTACAATAAATCAATAATACCTGACGCGGTGACTGCCTGACCGGTGACGAGCAGGCTGCGGGGCGAGGCACGGGCTGGTCGGAGGTCGGAGGAGGATGCGGTGCCGGTGTGGTGAATATTGACTGTGGCAGTAGGCAATGTGGCAGTGGGCAGAAAATGAGAGTGTGAGGTAAAAAAAAAAATAAGCGTGAGAATTGGAAAGGAAGGAGAGAGAAATTGATAGTTTTTAAAATTAAATGATTGTTAATAATTTTAATTTAATTTAAAATTTGATAAGAATTGGGAGTTAGGAAATTGGGGACCACTATCATTCATTATAAATATATGTAAGTGGCCAAGTGGGCCAAAAAGAAACATCAGAAAAATTAATGTACCCGTTTGAGTTTTGACTACTGTTGTACACAGTAGTGCAGTACACTGCACGCCTGACGACGCCCTGCAGTTTTTTTTTTTTTTTTACGAAAACTGTTTAATTTTTTTTTTGATTTGCGGGGTCACATGACCCCACGTGACCCATGCTAGCTCCGCCACTGACTATAGTGCAAAGGGATCGTGATGAGGGGCAAAACCGTATATGGAATGACTACTTTGCTGAGAATCCCGTTTATCCCCCACAAATGTTTCGGCAGATATTTCGCATGCAAAAACTCCGCATAGTAGAAGTCTTGACTTCGCGAAATTCATTCTTCCAACAAAGGCGAGATGCCGCAGGTAAACTTGGTGCATCATCATTATTAAAATGCACTGCCACTATGAGATTGTTAGCATGCTGGGGAATGGCGGATTTCGTGTAGGATTATCTAAAAATTAGTGCATCTCTTGCTAGAGATTCGCTACGACATTTTGTAGAAGGGGTGGTCGCCCACTTCAGGGACGAATTCTTAAGAAAGCCCAATGAAACAGATCTAAGAAGATTGTTGTACGCAGTTGAAGAACAAGGATTCCCAGGAATGAGGGTTCCATCGACTGCATGCACCAGAGATGGAAAAATTGTCCACTTAAATTTAAAGGACTTTATTCGGGAAGACTAGGTAAGCCACCATTGGTTTTAGAAGCCGTTGCTTCTTATGATCTATGGATCTTGCATGCTTTCTTTGGAACGCTAGGTAGGTGTAATGATATTAATATTCAGGATAGATCTCCATTATTTAATGATGTTTTTTAGGGTCATGCACCCGTAGTTTATGTTGTTAACGGACACCAATACGATATTGGATATTACCTAGCAGATTGTATATATCCTCAATCTGCTGCATTTATTCCAGCAATCAGTCTTCCGCAAAATGAAAAAGAAAGTCCATTTCCCCAAAACTAAGAGAGCAAAGGAAAGATGTGGAACGTGCATTTGGAGTATTGCAAGCTCGTTTTGCTATAATTCGACAACCATCTCTAGCGCGTGAATCGTGATAGAGAAATGTTAGGGAAAATAATAATCGCCTACATTATTATCCACAATATGGTAGTTGAAGATGAACGAGATTCATATTCCCTTTATTTTGATCATAATGATTATGACCAACCTCCACACCTTAGTACTTCAACGCAAAGGAATGTAGGGACCTCTGATGAGCCTTTCGCATATGACACTAGTGAGAATCGCATAGCAAGTTGTGCATAAACGTCTCAAATCCGACCTCGTAGAAAATATTTGGCTTAAATTCAGGCAACATAGGAGTTAATTCAGCTGCTACATTTTTTTGTTATATGTAATGTAATGTTATATGTATGTGTAATTTCTATTGTTTAATGCAATATTATATTATTATTATATTTTCTGATTATATATTTGAATCGATAATATTAAGTTAATTACGTATCTAATTATGTACAATATTAACGAGATTATCTTTTACTAATAGTTTTTAATCACAAACATAAAAAATAAAAAAATGGGATGGAAAGGAGATTGAGGAGAGAGAATATATAGTGGGGTATGGTAAAAAGTAGGAAAGAGAATGTCAAGATCTAATATTATAGATCATCCATTTGAGGTGAAGACATCATAAAAATCAATTGTGGATCATGAATGAGGTGGAAGCGTGAGAAATTAATAACATAATTGATGAACCCAAATTTGAAATGATCCATAGGCCATGCTCTAACCCTCCACCCCATCGCACCCCAAAAAATATTTTCACTCTTCACCTTTTCGATTTTGTCCTCACACTATCCACTACAATGTTAGCATTAATTTCTTGACTCACCTGAGTTTAAGGTTCATGAGAAGTAGAGATGGCCAACAATGCGGGCCAATTCAGCCCATCCAGCCCAGCCCACCTCATGGGCCGTGTGGGCTGGACCGGCTTCAGCCCATCTCGAACCGTGAAATTGGTGGATGGGTCGTGGGCCAAATTTCTTGGGCCCAACCCACTAAAGCCCGCTACTAAAACCGCCCTGTTCGGACCACGAAATCGGTCCAGCCCGGACCATGAACCGGACCAGCACAGTCCAAGTAAATATTGAACCAAATTGTGTATATTTTAATCAAATTGCACATATTATAATTTAATCAAATTTTAAAATAATGAAGTATTCATTAATATTGATAATTGTATATATTTCAATTCATTTATGTAACAATTGTGAATAATTTCAATGATTAAATAATTTTTTTCAAAAAAATCTCATGTCGACCCGCCAGCCCATCCAGCCCACTAGACCCACGAACTGTGAAAACCGGTAACAGAATGGTGTGGGCCAAGATTTTTCAGCCCGCGAACCAGCCCACCCAACCCATGAATTTCATGGTCTGGTCATGGGCCGTGAAATCTCAGCCTAGCCCGCTACGGCCCACGGTCCGGCCCGCCCAACCCGCACTAGTGGCCATCACTAATGAGAAGTTTATAAAAACAGCCACATAATCCTCCTCATTGCCTCTGTAACATAACCAACATTCGAAGTTGCCGGATGATCTCTCTTCTCCTCTTCTTTAACTTCGTCTTTAAAATCCATTTTACCGGCACCGGTAGAGGAGATAAAATTTGAATCATCTTCTTCTTAACTACCACAGGCGGCTCCACGTTCGGCTCGACTTTTGGTGGTTCCGAGTTTCTCTATGAGATCCGCCATTTTCAACTTCTCACGCTACGATTACGATTCTCTGCCATAGTTTTACCGTAGCTCGAACAAAGTGTCTGGTGCTTGCAATTGTTGCCAGTAACATAAAAAATCTAGGGTGAGAAACTCGTCGCTCTCGAGGTTCATAAGTTCATTCTTTGTTGCCAGAGAAGGTGATAGAAGGAGAGAGAACAAAAGGAAAGATGTATCGGGTTCGGGATTTCACACGTGTAATTTTTTACACCATCACTTGTGGTGCAACAGTTACACTCAATAGTTTTTGGAAAACAAAATATAGATGTTTCGTTGGAAATAAAAATAAGTATTTTAATGGTTGAACTTTTATTTAGGGTACGAAGATAATTTATCAAACAAATATGAGTGATGGCGTGTAAACTTGAATTGTTCATTACTATTCCTTTCTATCCCCTTTTCTTTTCATCTGCTTCCTCAACTCCCTTACCATTCACTATTCCATCATTATAATAAGTTTTATACAACCTTCGTTCTTTTTTATAATTATACTCTTCATATATCTCTATATATATATAGTGAGAATTGTGAGAACCACTTAAAATGAGCAAAAAAAAGTAACAAATGACCATAAACATAAAATGAGTAGAAAATATTAAATTATCAAAAAAGTAAAATAAACAAAAATGTAAAAGAAGAAAAACGTAAAATGAGCATAAAAAAGTTCAACGAGAAAAAAAGTAAAATGAGCAAAAACGTTGATAAATGAGCATAAAATTGTTAAATGAGCAAAACCATAAAATAAGTGAAACAAAAAATAAGCAAAAATATTTTGAAATGATCAAAATCTTCGTAAAATGAGGAAAAATGTGTGGCTCTCACGGTTCTCACCATAAGGGTGGTTTATATATATATATATATATATATATATATATATATATATTATAATATATATATATATATATATATATATATATTAATATATATATATATATTAATAGGGGCAAGATCACATGAGAATGCTCCTTACATGAGAAATGAGAATAAATCTCAACCACAGAATTGAATTAGAGTTACAATACTTGTTCATTAGAGTTATACCCACCTAAAAAATTTAGAGCCAAAAAAAAAAAAAAATTCAAATTATGAATTTTTTTTCTAATTTTTTTTTTGGAGTTATATCACTTTTCATTAGAGTTACATCACTTATTCATAAGAGTTATAGCGCGTCAATATCATTTTAATTTCTCATGTAAGTATGCATTCTCATATGAACTCACTTCTCTCTCTCTCTCTCTCTCTCTCTCTCTCTCTCTCTTATATATATATATATATATAATATATTATATATATATATATATATATATATATATATATATATATATATATATATATATATATATATATATACTTTTACTTTTTTTTTAATAAGGAAGAAAAAACTAGGGAGGATCCCATGAAGTGGGCCACCCTAAAACATCCTTACGGATGATTACAGCGAGAGATAAATGAGGAACATCAAACCAGTAGGTAGTGGTAGCCGCGGAATGACCCCGATGCGCCATCCAATCAGCAGCCGCATTTGCTTCCCTAAACACATGACAGAATTGCACCTCCACAAAATGGCTCACCTCTTGATCTATGTCCATAACAATGGAATGAATCGTCCACGGAATCTTCCAAACTCGCTTGACAGCATTAATAACTGCCAAATTATCACCATCTACTATAATCTTATCAATACCAAGAGATTTAGCCCCCCTAATGCCTTCCCGAAGGCCCCTAGCTTCTGCCTCTAAGATGGAGGCCGAGCAATCCAGCGCCCCAGCACCACAGAGCTTAACAACACCTCGAGAATCACGAATGACGAAACCAAACGCCGCTTCACCCGAAGCCAACTTAGAACCATCAAAATTGACCTTAAAGACCTCTTCCAAAGGGGGGGACCAACTAACCTGAGACCGGACCAACACCTTAGCCCTCCTGCGGGCTGCAGGCGCAACCATAGAATCCACTCCAGCCACCACATCCCCTGACATATTAAGATTATTCACATAAGCTTTAACCATACAACTCACCTTTACGGGAGAACACGACTCCTGACGGAAGATGACCCCATTACGAGCATACCACACAAACCACCACCCTATAGTCATATATTCCATTTGCAACTTTGAAAACACCGATTTAAGATTTAATAAATAATTATTAAAAGACATGCCATTTTCAATTTCAGGCAAAATAGGCCATTTCAAACACTGATGGAGATCCATAAACACATCCTTTGTAAATGGGCACTTAGAAAAAATATGATCTATGTCCTCCGAGTGATGATTACAAAAGACACATTCCAAAGGAAGAAAAACATGACTTAATTCTAATCCTTTTTTAGTAGGAAGCCCATTATGACACACTTTCCAAATAAAGAATCGAATTTTTGGTGGGATAGACAACTTCCAGATCCAACAAAAAGGGGATGGAACAATAAGATGAGGGCTAATCCCTTGAAGCAGCTCCACCCCTGACTTGACCGAATAATGGCCATCAGGAGTAAGCCCCCACACCCTTTTTGTTATGACACACATTACTCGGTAAATAATAGGACGCAATTAAATTGGAAATTTCAGTTGACACATACTGCCTAAGAAGCGAAACATTCCATTGCCCATCCTGATTAATAAAGAAGCTAACTTTTAAATTCTCCGAACCCCTAGGGATATTGCATTGATCTACCAGAGCGGATTTAAAAATCCAATTATCAAACCAAAAAGAAATGTTGTCACCATTACGCACAATCCATCTTAAACCCTTCTTAAAATCACTACGAAGTCTCATTAATCGTCTCCATTGCCAGGAAACATTGGCTTGAACTTTATAGTTAAACAGATCATTATTCTTAAGATACTTCCTTTTAACTAATTGGACCAACAATTTATTCAGATACTCCAGAATTTTCCAGAGAAGTTTAAATTGAAGACCATTATTAGTAATCTTGGCTTTGCGAAGACCTAAACCACCAAATTTTTTTGGACTACAAATCTTATCCCACCCTATCAGATTAGGAGACTTAGCATCACTAGCTTTATTCCAGAAAAAATTTCGATAACATTTATCAAGCGAGGAAAGAATAGATGGGGGGAGTAAGAAACTCTGCATTTGATAATTAGATTTTGTAGCTAAGTTAGACTGAATTAAAATGGTCCGCCCTGCCTGAGAAAGAGAATTAGCTTTCCACTTAGTTAACTGGGACGAAACCTTCTCTTGCAAATCAGCAAAAGTAGCATTCGTGACTTTAGAGTCAATAATTGGGCATCCCAGATACTTGCCCAGCGAAAAAGATTTATCCATTTGTACAATCGCTGCAAAATTAACAGACACACTATTAGACACATTTTGCGTACATTGAAACGCAGATTTGTGAAAGTTGATTAATTGCCCAGACATTATACAATATTTGTCTAAAATGGACTTTATATTATAGCAACTTTCCTCCGAAGCTTTAGCAAATATCATCGTATCATCAGCAAAAGTCAAAAAAAGGAATTCTAACTCCCGAATGGCCTAAAGTGACCCCCAAAGATCTTGAGCCATACAAACTAGCATATTGAAGCTGCTGAGCCAACAATTCCGCACATAAAATGAAAATATAGGGTGATAAAGGATCACCTTTCTGAATTCCTCGTTGAGGAAGAAAAACTTCACCCGGAATCCCGTTAACAAGGACCGAAAAAGAAACCATAGTGATGCACTGGCGCAACCATTCTATCCATTGGGCACAAAACCCCAATTTTTCTAGAGTGGTGAAAATATAATTCCACTCTAATCTATCATAAGCCTTCTCCATATCTAGTTTAATAGCTAACCAGCCTGAACTCCCTTTCTTATTTCTAAACGAATGAAAAACTTCATGCGCTAGGAGGACATTATCTTGAATCAATCTTTCAGGCACAAAAGCTCCTTGAAGGGGGTGAATAATTTTACCCAATACAACCTTTAATCTATTAGCTAGAATCTTTGCAATAATCTTATAAATAGTCGAACACAAACTAATAGGTCTAAAATGGTTAGGGTTGGAAGGATTTTCAATTTTTGGAATCAAAGTAATGAAAGTATGGTTGATTTCCTTAAGCATTTTTCCTGAGTGAAAAAAAGCTTTAATTGCTCTGAAAACCGAGTTCCCGACTAGGGACCAATATTTCTGAAAAAAGAAAGGCGGGTACCCATCAGGTCCAGGAGCTTTATCAGGAGCTAACTCAAATGTAGCTTCTTTAACTTCCTCGTATGAAACATCTCTACATAAAAAACCATTATCCTCTTCAAAAATTATTTCGGTTAAAAGCTCAAAATCTATATTAGCATCATACGTACAGCGTTCATTTGACGTGAATCGTTGTTTAAAAGCTTCCGTAAAACACTCTTCAATTCTCGCTGGATGAGTAACCAATAAACCTTGAGGGTCTCGAATGGAGTTAAGAATATTTTTATTTCTTCTAATAGTGGCACAAGAGTGATAATATTTGGTATTCGCATCACTTAGTTTAAGATGATTAGACTTAGCATTAACTTTCCAATGAATATCTTGAAAATGAAGTAATCGCGCTTGTTTTAATAAAAATTTATTCTGAATTAAAATAAGATGGGGACAGTCCTGGTTTAGAACTAACTCATTTTGAATTCGATTTAATCTGGCTTCCACATTCCTTAATTGTCGAAAAATATTACCAAATCTAGTGGTAGACCAATTTTTTGCCCTTTCCTTAAGAAGTCTACACTTCTTGGTAAGACAATACATAAACGAACCTTGAAATTGAGTACACCAAGTTTTTTTAACTAGACAATTAAAATCCTTACGAGTAGACCATAATTTATTAAATCTAAACGGGGGAGCTTTTCTATAATGGGTAACTTTGAAAGAAAGCGAAACTTGACAATGATCAGAGGAAGAAAAAATATCATTAAATAATTTCGCATCTGGAAATAGAGATAACCAGTCCAGACTAGCTACCCCTTTATCTATTCGCTCCAGAATATTATTGGGCCCACTCACTTTTTTCCGCCATGTAAACTTACTTCCTTCAAAAGGTAATTCTGTACATTCTATAGAGTTGAATAAAAGATTCATAATCGATAAACGAGAAAATTGAAACAGTGCTCCCCCTACTTTATCATTTTGCGAGCTGAGTTCATGAAAATCACCCAAAATGATGAACGGATCATTTAACGTTTTAATGTAATCAATTAAGTCAGACCAAAACTCTTGCTTAAGCGCATAATTTGGAGGAGCATAAATGAAGATAGCTATAAACGAACATGCCATAGACGAGATATTAATATTACAAGCTATAAATCTATCATTCTTATGAACTATAGAAAGAGTGAACGGGTTACTGGCATTATCTTTCCAAAATAGCCAAATACCCCCCGCCAAACCCACTGATGGAATAAAATCGAAATGCTGATATCCACACCTTCTAACACAAACCTCCCCCGGGGGTACCTGAACCTTAGTTTCACAAAGCATCATCACTTGAACTTTGTTATTTGCACTAAAATCCTTAACTTCCTCCATAGCAAGATGTCTTCTACACCCCCTTATATTCCAAAAACTAATATTCATATATAAACAACATCCACCTCTCCCAAACCAAAACCTAGAGTAACTAGCTGAGGAATAATACTACAAAACCTATCAATCACCATGCTCTTACACCAGCAACCAGAAGACAATTTATGATAATAAAAACACAACAGACTAATATAATGAATAAAAGGTACTTCTCTAAATACAACACCTGTACCCAGAAACTTACAACCATAATAAGATGAAAAACAAGAAAGCCCATACACAGCAGCAGTAAATATTAGACTAGATATAAACCCAAAGCAAATAATTATAAGAACCACAAACTGAACTTGGAAAGAGCAAGGTATATAGTTAACAACAATAAATCGTCCATACGCATTGCACAATAAAATTACAACAAACATTAACCAAGACAACTTTCTTACAACAAAGGACACTTTATAATGGATGTCATCACACCACTCAGAACTGGGGGAAGATACAAAATATGAGAAACTGACCCTCCATCTCCACAATTTCTTAGCAAGATTAAGAGAGAAAGTTTCCCATAGCATTACAAAAGCAAACCTATTTACAAACCTCAAAAAGTTGAGCAAATCTAATGCCCTTTGATCACACATTCCCCTACTAAACCAACTAATCCATAAACACCACATTTCTACTCCCTGACATCCCAAAAAATAATCACTAACTACCATAAAACATTCAAACTTTAGACCTCTTCAGACCTGAAGAGGCAGAATCATCCTCACTGTTACCCTTCCTTCTCTTAGCAGCGCTAGAGAGAGAGGTGGGTTCCATAGGAGAGTCCTGCTCAACACCCAAAGCACTAATATGCTTAACAATTAAACTGGCTGAGTCAATAGAATGAAAAGAAGTTTCATGATGAACAGGGAAAGCTTCACATATCTTATCATCATCATGTAATATCATAGTATCATTGTCCACATCAGAATCAAAAAGAGAGTAACCCCCATATTGATGCTCAGCCAGCTGAACCAAAGGACCAAACTGATTACCTTAATAAAACTCACCTGGATAGACCACTTGCAGTGGAATAGGGGACAGCTCAATATCAGTGCCATTGGGTGGAGCAAGACCACAACCTACACCCTCACCATCATCTTGAGAGGAGGCATCAATTAAAGCTGCTTGAAAAGCATGAGAGGAAGGTAACATTGGAGGGACAGCCACATTATCAGTATCATCATCAGAGTCACTTACCAACCCATATTGGGGAGCAGAAGCATACACAAGGGCTTTCCCTTTTCCTTTACCAATGAAGGGGGGGCTTTAACAGAAATATTCTCTTTAAAAACAATTCCAACCTCTTTTTTCTTAACAAACTTCTGAGCAGTAGAGTTATAGCCACCATTTTTAGAATGAGCAACAGGTCTTGCATGCCTATACACTGACTTAGGCTTAGCTTGCACCACATTGGCTTCCACAGCCCTGGTAGCAAGATGATCTTGCCTACTAGCCAGAGAAAGGACCTCAACCAAGTTCTTTTGTTTAGGATTTTTCAACAGGGACACTGTAACAGCTTTCTTAGGGGCATGAAGTAAAGAACAAACATCAATGGTGTGATCTTCAAGACCACAAAATGAACAACCGGCACTAAAATCCTCGTACCAAATCACATAACCACACTTTTGACCACCAACACGAGTTAACTCAGCAAACTCAAGCAGAGGTTCAGTAATGTCAACTCGAATACAAGCTCTAGCAAACCTTATCTTATTTCTTAACAAAGAGTTTGAATCCAACTTAATCAACACACCAACATGATTAGAAGCAAACAAATTAGCTAATGACTCATAATTCAATAATTCAGTAGGAAACCTAGGAATACGGACCCAAAGGTCAACCCATTTAATCTCTTCTAAGAAAGGATCAAAGTTTGGTCTCCAAGCTTGGAGCACAAACAAATCACCTTGGACATGCCAAGGTCTCTCGGACCAAACAAGAGCCAAATCATTAGGGTTGGCAAACTTAAGTAATATCTAGTGATTTCCCATTTCTAAAAAGTCAATATCACCCATAACAAAATTCCACTCAAACTTAGAACGAGAAATAATAGTACGCACATCCAAAGGCTCACCCAACATCTTACCTATGAGGCATGATTTTGTAAGTTCCTTAATATCCTCTTGAACCTGAACTAGCTCATCCACAACAACAGCCTCAGGATAAGCAGCATCACAGGGGGGGTCAGGAGCATCAGCAACAAACAAACCAGGATTAGCAGTATTAAGGACAGAGGAAGGAACTTCAGGGCCTCTAGAAGACATTTGAGACTGAGTCTCATTCGTCTTAGAAGCCCCCGAATCAAGAACTGCCTCCTTAAAGTTCAAAGACATTACAAAATAAAAAATTTTGAGAGAAGATATTGCGAGAATTCTAAATAGACTCTTAAAGAACCAGACAGAACAAGGAAGAAATAAGAGAGATGTGATAAAGTTAGTTACCTTCACAGAGTTTAAATAGTAGTAAATTCCGGAATTTCCACAATCAAACATCCTCACATTAAACTTACTGCAGTAACTTACCATCGCCATAAATGCTAGGTTGCCACTCTGGATGGATATTCTGAGCACTTGATGAACAGCACGCCAAAAAATCAAGGAAATAAATAGAAAACCACCAATTGAAATGAATGACAACACCAATCAAACCACCCTAAACTCACAAATCACTCCACTCCTCTGCCACTTAATTAATGCTCTGAAAAACCGCTCCCAATAGAAAGCCCCAATTCTCACAAAAAACCCTAGATTACTCCAAATCAGCCGAGCAAAAGAAGAGCCAGCCTGTTTATCATCATGACAAGCTACAAACCATAGCCTTAATTGAGAACTAACCCTATGAAAATAGGGTAGATATGAATTAACACACTTAATTACCCTAACTTTAGTAGCCTTAATCAACCCCAGAATAGAGATTATACAACACGCCTCCCTCGAAGGACAATTGATTCGACAAGAGAAGGATTTCCTTTTGTAAATCACACTGAACATGCAGAGACACCCATTAAAGGACACACTTTGCAGAACTTTTGGCTGAGAAATTAGGGCTTCTTGAGACTTTTTTAGGGGCTTTCTTTTTTTTCGCCTCTCTCGCTTTCGCCTTTTCTTTCTCCCTTTAACTTTCTCTCTCTTCATCTTTAATGGTGTCCCCTTTTTTGGTCTTAGCCATCTTTATATACTTTTACTTTAATTCTTCATCTTTGACAATGTTTTTATTATTATTTCATTTTAATATCCCATTTTACTCATTTTTTTTTTCATTAAAAAACTATGTCTATCTACTTTTTCTTACTAAATCTACACAACAATACCTCTCACATCCACTAATCCTTACTTTACCTCACACAATCCTACCTCTCTCTTCTTTGTTTTAATACATGTCTACAACAACTATGAAAAAAAACAAAGAAAGTACCAAATAAAGTATGTTGGAATTACTTTTCCATACATGATTATATGAATATACCTAACAAATTGGATTCGACGTAGTTTATAGAGGTTTTTGAGGTGTTTTGCAATTGGATATTAGATGTTGGTGGTTGGCTATTTTTTATTGATGATTTATTTGGTGTTTCATTAGCTTTTTATATTGGTTATTTGATTATCGATTTTTTAGGTATGTGTTTAGTAAAATCAACTACTTAGTGTTGATCGTTTTGTATAAAAGGGATGCACAAACAAAAACCCAACAAGCAACATACAAAGTTGTTAAAACAAAATTTGAATTTTGGCTAAAGAATCGACTTTTCTAGTTAATGAAAAATTCATACTTTACTTGTACCATCATTTATGATTTAAATCTTAGAAAAAGTGTAGTCATGTGAGATCTTGTTAGATTTTTCTCAACATGGACTTTTCAAATACTTCCTCCGTTCCAAAATAAGTGAAACACTTCTCTCATTTATGTGAGAGCTTTTTGAGACAAGTGTTTCACTTATTTTGGAACAGAGGAAGTATCAAATATCAATTGTTTGTGATTTTTAGTTGTTCGTAATTAAATAATTAATGGTCGAAACTCTATATTGGTAGGTCTAAATTAGGAATGAATCAGAGTTAATACTTTTTTTTATCCTTTTGACTACATGTAAAAGTCATCCAAAAACCATTTACCAAACACTCCTTTATCGCCTCGACCCTCCATCAACTCCCCATTCCGGGGGGTGTGGATGTACGATGTACCTGTACAAAAGTATAGTCCCTATTAGGTACTACTTTCGATCCGTTTCAAAATTATTGCAACAATTGCTTTTTTTAGTAGTTCTTTAATAAATGCAACAAATCTATACATGGAAAAAAGATATAGCTAGACGTGAACCACTTACATCAAACAACCATTTTTCACCAATACCCCCACATTCCTACTTCCAACTCTCACTTAATTCTCCATGCTTAACACAAATGTTGTAATGATTTTGGAGAGGATGAAGTACTTCGTAAGCTAGTAGGGTGAAGGGTTGACCTCCAGAAATCCATATTGTGCTGTTTTATGACATCAATTAGGGCTGGACTATTCATCATATTCACACCAGAGATATGACCGGTGGAAATGCTACAAAGAGTGAACATGCACGGCCCAATGATGGTATTTGGCTTCAATTCTGTACTTTTATAACTTGACCAAATGTCCGCTTTGATCCTCTTCCAAAGAAAGAAGTCCAGTAAGTAAAGCTTAATCCACTTGTCAAAATAAATAAAATAAAGCTTCATACCATACTCTCGCTTTTTCCACTTGCTATATTTTTTATTTTGGAAATATAAACTATTAATTTTTACTAATTATTTTGATTTTTTTTAGAGCAAAAACATGGCCGTGTGTAATCTTGTCAAATTTGTCTAGATGTGTAGATTCATAATATCAAAATTTTATAATTTTTACTTAAAAGCAATAAGAGATACTAAGAGTTAGAAAATGTCATGAAAACCATGCAAATTAAAAAAAAAAAAAAACAAAAAAAAGTAGAGGTAGAAATAGCAACAATTATCATATACTCGGGTGTATCATGAGCATAGTACACCCAATGCAATTTTTTTTTTCAATGCTCCTTTGAAATTATCCAAATGAGCAAATGTACTAAAAAGGAAGAGTTTAAAATGAGCAAAAATTAGTTTTGGTACATGATACACTCAGGTGTATGATGAATAAACTCGTAGTAATAGAAATTTACTAGCTTTATTTGAACACATGTGATGCACACGATTCCCAAAAAGTAGTAATTTAACTTAATTATTAAATTGAATTAATAATCATGTTTTCATTTAGAGACTAGTAATAATTTTAGGTCATTTATATAGTTGTTTTTCTTAATTATATAATTATAATAAATTGGTAAGCATTCTAATTATATTACATTGTCAATCTAGAAATAACATTTTAGTTAAATATCAATTCAACTATATTGTCCTAGAAGATTCATTCATTATGCTGTTGAAGATTTAGGGGGCGTTTGATTTCGGGTTTTTAGGAAAGGGTAAGAGAATCAACTAGCTCAATTCCCTTACTTGTTGTTTGTTAAGTCATATCAACCATTCCCTTTACCCTCTCCTTTCCCCCAAACTCCTCTACTTTCATTTCCCACCCTCCCCCAAGGTTTCACTTACCCTTTCTTTCTTCTACCCCATGGTGGCCTTGACCAATCATTGACCACTACCACAACCACCAAACCAGCCACACAACCACCACATCAACCACCGAACCTACCACCCCAACAACTCAACCACCACTCCAATCCCCCTAACAACCTTGACCGCTGCTGAAACCACCATGACCGCCATCTAAACCACCATTACCGCCAATGAAACCACCACGTTAACCCCTAAAATTACCATATGCCACCAAAACCACCAACACAAGGCCGAAACCACCAACCCATGCACCGAAAACCACGTACCCATGGCCTAAATCACCACTCGAGCCAAATCCACCTACATGAAAAAAATCCCAACCCAACTAAAAAATCAAATTCTAATCCTTAATTATGGCTTTAGATGGTTAAATTCATCAATAAAATTTCAGATTTGAAGTTTTTATGGTCCAATTTGACCTTTAAAACCTCAAATGTGGCCTTTAATGGTGGTAAAGAAAGTTAAGAAGGAAGGGGGATTGCTTAGGTGGAGTCGGTGAGGTGGCGACGGTGGGTGGCGCCGGTGAGGGGCGACATTGAGAAGCTGACTTGATGGGCGGCAGTGAGAGGGTGGTAAAAGCGGCAGGAGAGAGAGTGGGGGAAAAAATAGTGAGATGAGGAAGATGAGTTCTCATTATTCTCAACCAAACAAAATTCTTAATCAAAGGGTTTTCTTTTCCTTTCTCCTTATTTCTCTTTCTTAAACCCTTACCCTTTCCCCTTCATAAACCAAACGCCCCCTTACTTCTTTACATTCACTAGCTAGAAAGCTCAAAGATGATTACTTATTTCTATTCTTTAATTTAAAGGTTGACATATGGATTTTACTTCACAACATAATTGGAGCTTGTCATACATTATACTTTACACTGGGGTCATATTAATACTCATATGTTATAGTGTGATACCCTGATCACTTTATAAACTCTATTTGGTTATTACCAAATGCATATCCACAATTGACAACTGGTTGAATTGATGAACATATATCCTTCCAGTCTATTTTATTATAATTCATACATATACTAAATACTTCTTACAAGGCCACCCATCGAACCATCCCAAAATTACTTTCTACAAAGCATATTTGATTGCTGGTTCTTTGCGCCTAGTTTTGGTTTAGCATCTATATTTCGATTCATTCTCTTTTTTCAAGGGTTTCATAATTGGACGCTGAACTCATTTCATATGATGGGAGTTGCTGGTGTATTGGGCGCTGCTCTGCTATGTGCTGTTTATGGTGCTACAATAAAAAATACTTTATTTGAAGATTGTGACAGGGCAAATTCATTCCGGGCTTTTAACCAAAATTCTAACTCATAAGCTACCTAAAAATAAGGTGCAAATTATTACTATAAGTACTAGTACCTCCAATTCTATTAAGCAGATTTACATATAGGCCTCTTATAGTCCAAGACTCCAAGTGTGCAATAACTATATATATCATGTTATTCATAATCTTATATTAGCCTAATTTATTGGTTGGGATCAATTTTGATGGGCCGCTTGTATTAAGATAGTGTGAAAAGATTATTTAGATCCATTTGTCAATCCAAGGAAACACTTTTAGTTACTAGTGAAATTAGTAGTTGGATTCTTTTACCAAACTAAAGTTAGCTGGACGAAATGTAAATTTCAAGCACAAGATTCGAAGACTATTAGTGACTTGATTGATTAACCAATGTGATCTGTTTATGATTGCCAGAACCCACAAAACGATAATCAACAGTAGTTGATTAACTCGAAAATTGAAATGAATACTTTACCTCGGAAAGGAATATCAGAGATGTTTCATTTGTCGTTTTGGCATTGTAAATTGGCTTAATAGAATGAGATATGAACATGTCAAAGATATCGATGCATGAATCAATAATCAGTCCAGTGTATTTTGATTGGTCGGTAGGTAACAATGGAAAATGATTCCTCAAATATTGTATTGAATAGCTAAGAGCACAAGAATGTGCCAAGATCCTACAAATTTGTTTTGAAAATCGTTTATATTTCACTACATTTAACTGTTCTAACGGCTATATCAAAGTTGAAGGAGAAAATCTTATTGTTTTTAAAAGATCTAGTTTTTAGTCAAGAGATAAGATTTCTCATGTTATGATGTCAAAGTTTGGGTGATATGTTGTTCGTATGTCTATCTATCACGAAGCAAATTAGGCAGCTAACTAGATAGCATATGTGATCGGATAGATTTGGATATGAATATCATATGTTTGCCTTATTTTCATAGTTGTTTCAAACTGTAACTAGTCTAACTCTTAGTGGAAGAGGAATGTAACTTTGTGCATTACCAATTCAAAAACAAAAAATTTATCCTAAGTTCAATCTTCATATTAAATCACCTACATATACGCCATTGGATGTATTTATGTGGAACATCCTCTTTTGTTTTAAGGATGATGTGCAATTTACTCTTCACTCTTCAATGAATGTCTGTTGTCTATATAAGGGCCTGTTCTCCCCAGCTTATTTTCAGTTCAGTTCAGTTCAGTTCAATTCAGTTCAGTTCAGTTCAGATCAGTTCAGTTCAGACCAGTTCAGTTCAGTTTAGATCAGTTCAGTTCAGACCAGTTCAGTTCAGCTCTTGACAATACTTTTACTCTCACATATCACTATTCATTTCAGTTCAGTTCAGTTCAATTCAGTTCAGTTCAATTCAGTTCAGTTCAATTCAGTTCAATTCAGTTCAGTTCAGTTCAGATCAGTTCAAATCAGTTCAGTTCAGTTCAGTTCAGCTGTTTTATGCCGAAGAGAACAGGCCCTAAGTGATTGATTTTAAAATGTATGGTTGAAATACAACTCTATATTGTAGAATTTCATTAAAACTCTAAAGAATCTGGACTCATTTCTCAATAGTGTTATGATAAAATTGTCAATATCATTCATTGAAATTAAACCATACACACATAGTATTACACAATTAATTAAATATTCTCCATAAATGCCTTTATTCCGAATCCTTAACTCTGATTTTTCCTCTTTATACGATCAAGGTCCAACCCCCCCTGCCATAATACAAAAGATGCGAGGATATTAGATGATACATCTGCTATGCTATGCAATATTACAAGTATCGCTAATTTTTTGTTAATGTCCTAAATTTGTGCTACATTATAACCAATGAGATTAAGAGAATAACATTTTTTACCAATTTCAAGAAAAAGTTGATTGCTTTTTCGGTCGATCTGGTGCTTCTCCTTTTACATGTCGATACAAAGGTTACCTGCTAGGCTGCTGCTCACAATAAACTTTGCCTAATCCACGTCATTACTTCTTTAGCATTGGGATTTTGGATTATAATCAAAAACATGTTCACGTTTTGGGGACCATCAAGGCGATTAGTTACATGCATCCTTAACTTTTATATGGATTTTTTATAGGTTGATAAAAAAATATAAAACCAAAATTAAGGAGAGCTTTACTGGGAATATTGAGTTAAAATACAATAACTAACTTTCTATTTGCTTGCAGCCCTAAAAAATTGTGTATATATATAATTTCTTTTTTCATTATCTACTTTGATATTGATGGCATATTAAAAGTATTGTCTACTATTTAAGTCTTTGCTAGGCAAGAATGTTATTATATTATTGTTATGTCCCAAAAATTTCCTAAGCATAACCTGCAGGTTATGCATCTGTCCCAGCTAGAGATTATCAGGTAGCAGCTACAGCAAGCAGATACGAAGGGAGCTGAATAAATTCGGTTGAAAGAACATTGGATACTAATCAAGACCAAGTCAAAATAAGTGACGTTAAGCCAAGGAAATAGGAGGAAGTGGTTAGCCAGCAGAAGAAGAGATCTCCTTTGATTCTAGGAGTTGTGGCACCTTCGTAGGGAAGTTAGTTATGCAACGTTCAAATAAGGAGTAACGTTATACAATTGTATTAGTATAAATAGAAGGGAATAACACTCTGTAAAAGATAAGTCTTTACATTGCTCTTACTTACATTCTTTCTCTCTTCTACATTTACAATTACTCAAGTGTATTTAGTACAAGCTCTAAGCTGCTAGCTGCTAGCTATAAGTTGTAATCTTCTCAATAGTGGATTGGTGGACTCAATTCCACCCGCGGTTTTTACCCTCTTCCTGGGGTTTTCCGCGTCACCATTTTTGTGTTTTGGTGTCTTTGTCTCTTCTTTGCATTCTCTTTTAATTCCGTAGCTAGCATCTTTTGTTGTTTGTAGCTGCATCTCCATTAGCTGTAGATCCTCAGCTAAGTTCTGCCTGATCAGAATTTGGCATAAACAGTTTGGCGCCCACCGTGGGGCTCTACAGCTAAACTCTCATCAAAATCCCAAAAAAAGAAACACTTCAACCCAACTTTGAAATGGCTGACGATTCTGCTGAGCAATGAAAGCGGCTTTGCTGAAGGCTCAAGAGGACCTTCACCGCACTCAATCTGAGGCCCAGCAGACCATTGACAGCCTCAGAAAGAATTGGATTCTGTCAAAAGTAACAAAACCCCAAACAGCGTATCCGGAACATAATTCCTAAGTGCTTGATCTCGAAGATTCCGAGGCCAGTGAAGGTGAAGATGGAGCAGCTAGTCCGACGATGAAGCAGATGAAGCTGATCCCGCAGCTAAGAAAATGGCGCTCCTAGAATCTCAGAACAGGAAAATACTTCGCATGCTGACGAAGTGCCTGGAGCACCTACCCCTGTGGCTGAAGAATCTCCTGATGGCTACGCCAATCCCCCTTCGTGGAAGAAATCGCAAGAGCCAGGATTCCCAAAAAGATCAACGTGACCCAGCCTCACAAGCTGTATGATGGAGCTGCGGATCCCTATGACCATGTGGCTCAATATAAACAGAAGATGTGGACTCTGTCCATTCCTGAGCATCTGCTAGAAGCCACCATGTGCAAGTCCTTCGGGCCACCCTATCTGGCCGCTTTACAATGGCTGATAAGTCTTAAGCCAGGTAGCATCCAAAATTTTGCTGCTTTAATTAACAAGTTTTATATGCAGTTTGCAAGCAGCAGGGTCCTAGAGAAGCACACCGGCGACTTGTACCGCATCACCCAGAAAGCCAATGAAGCTGTGAGGCAGTACCTGGATCGATTCAACAAGGAAATGATCTCTGTCAAGAACCTGGATGTTCCCACAGCTATCGAAGCATTCAGGAGAGGACTAACCTATAAATCTAGATTGTATTATGAATTGACCAGGTACCCATGTGGCACATTCGAAGAGGTCAGGGCCAGACTATGGCTGAGATACGTGTCGAGGAGGACGAGGCGTCCAGGTACGTGAGCGAGCCTAGCTACGATCGGAAATCCCAGAACCAGAAGAAGACTGATTGGCGCCATCAGCCATATCAGAAGCGCGAAAGTAATAACGTAGCCAGCAAGGCCACAGGTAAATCATCTAACAACGATTACCCTTCCATTGCTTCCTACTGTTTTAACGTGGATGCAGGAGGCGTAGTAAACGCACTAGAAAAGCTGGGAACCACCACTAGGTGGCCTCGCAAAAGCGACAGACCAGACAGCGAGAAGGACACCACCAAGTGGTGTAGCTACCATGGCGACCATGGCCATCGAACAGAAGAATGCAATGCTCTCAAAAAGGAGTGGCATGGCTGCTCAAGAAGGGCTATCTCGAGCACTTGATGGGGAAGAAGGGGCAGCAAGAAGATAAAGCTGGCCCCAGCCAGCAACAGCCTCATCCGCCACCTGAGCCCCTACACGATAAGGTAATCAATTCTATCTCTGGAGGTTCAGAAATATGTGGACTAACATACTCTGCAGCCAAGAGATTTGCTCGAGAAGGTTCCAAAACTGCACCTAGCCCGCTGAGGAGTGCTGAAGAGAAAAAGCTCAGAAGCATGACCATCAGCTTCGACGAAGAAGATGGAGATGAGGAAGCTGATAATCATGACGGCCTCGTCGTATCTCTCACCGTCAGCAATTGCCTCATGAAGCGAGTCTTGATAGACAATGGCAGCTCAGCTAATATCATTTTCAAAATGCTCTAGAAAGCATGGGGCTGCAGGAAGCTGATATCCTCAGGAAAGCAACCGTTCTGTTCGGGTTCAATGGCGAGCCAGCTACAACGCTCGGAGAAATCGTATTGCCCATATGCAAAAGGAGTCAACCTCCAAACCAGGTTCAATGTGGTAGATTGTCCCTCAGCATACAACATCATAATGGGGACACCATGGATCCACAAAATGCGAGCTGTACCTTCACCTATCACCAGACTATTAAGTTCCCTACCAAGTGGGGAGTGCAAGAAATCAGGGGCGATCGCAAGCTGGCTAGGGAATGCTATAGCATATCTCTAAAAGCAAAAAAGGAATCTATCTAGCAATTACAGCAAGGTCCAGCGCCAGCCAAGCCAACAGATCAAGATGTAGATGAAGTGGCGTTGGACCCAGCAAAGCCAGAGCAGACCGTGCAGATTGGGGCATCCCTGCCAGCTGAGGAGAAGCAGCGGATTATTGAATTCTTAAAGAAAAATGTAAGCTGTTTTGCGTGGAGCCATGAAGATATGGTAGGCATTGAGCCTGACATCATCACCCATAAGCTAAACGTCGATCCAACTCAAAGCCCGTGAAGCAGAAAAGAAGGAAGTTTGCTCCAGAAAGAAATATGATAGTCAACGAGGAGGTGGACAAGCTACTCAAAGCTGGCAAAATCCGAGAAGTCAAATATCCCGACTGGCTAGCTAACGTGGTGGTTGTTGGAAAGAAAAATGGCAAATGGCGGGTGTGCATCGATTTTACAGATCTCAATAAGGCTGCCCCAAAGATCCATTCCCGCTGCCACATATTGATGCATTGGTGGACGCTACAGCTGGCCATGAAAGGCTAACGTTCCTAGATGCGTACTCAGGTTACAATCAGATACTAATGGATCCTGCAGACCAAGAAAAGACCGCCTTCATGACTGAAAGAGGCATCTATTGCTACAAGGTAATGCCCTTTGGGCTAAAAAATGCGGGTGCCACCTACCAGCGGCTAGTCAACAAGATGTTCGAGAAGCAGCTGGGGGACACGATGGAAGTCTATATAGATGACATGCTGGTCAAAACAAAGAAAGCAGAGGATCATGTGGACCACCTGCAGGAAACCTTTGAAGTCTTAAAGAAGTATGGGATGAAAGCTCAATCCTAGCAAGTGTTCCTTCGGTGTCCCAGCAGGCAAGTTTTTGGGCTACATAGTCACCCAGCGAGGAATAGAAGCCAATCCCAGCCAAGTGCAAGCACTAATCAACATTCAGTCACCGCGAAACCTGAAAGAGGTCCAGAAGCTGACAGGAAGGGTAGCTGCGCTGAACAGATTCATATCCAGATCATCCGACAAGTGCCACCTGTTTTACAACGTGCTAAAAAAGAATAAAGGATTCAACTGGACAGATGAGCATGAAGCTGCATTGCAGGATCTGAAGGCCTACTGGCTCAACCTCCCCTATTATCAAAGCCATCACAGGAGAGACTCTCCAGCTGTATCTAGCTGTTAGCAGCAAAGCGGTAAGTGCGGTACTAGCCAGGGAAGCTGAAAATCAACAACTCCCAGTTTATTACGTTAGCAAATCCTTGCTAGATGCTGAAACCAGGTACACATCACTTGAAAAGTTAGTGTTAGCTTTATATATGGCATCTCGTAAGTTGAGGCACATATTTTGAGTCTCACCCCATTCATGTTATGACTAATTACCCCATCAAAGCAGTATTACGAAAACCTGAGCATTCAGGGAGAATGGCCAAATGGGCCATATCCCTGAGTGCACATGACATTAGGTATCTACCCAGGACAGCTATAAAATCGCAAGCCCTAGCTGACTTTGTGGCAGACTTTAGCCCTGACTTAGCAGCTACCGCTGAGGAAGAAGTGCGCCACATTAACAAAGTAGGTAAATCAGGCCATGGCAGCTGTATGTGGATGGATCTTCAAACTTCAGAGGGGCTGGTCTAGGTATAGTGCTAAAGTCGCCACAAGGGGACATGATAGTACGCGCTATCTGCTGCGATTTTAAAGCTACCAACAATCAGGCTGAATATGAGGCCTTAATCGCAGGTATGATACTAGCACATGATTTAAAAGCTAACAGTTTGCGTGTCTTCAGTGATTCGTTGCTAATAGTAAGCCAGGTAAATGGAGAGTACGCAGCTAAAGATTCTAAAATGGCCTCTTACCTGGAGCTAGCCAAAGACAAAGCCAAGTTATTCGAAGAGTTCAGCATAAAACAGATCCCAAGGGACCAGAATACCAAGGCCGACGCCCTAGCTAACCTCGGATCAGCACTCAGAAAATGCGATTTCAAATCAATACCTATAGCCCACCTAGCTGAGCCAGCTATCAGCAAAGAGGTAAACATGGTGCAATCAGATGACAGCCAGGCAGGAAGCACTAGCTGGACCCAGCCAATCATCGATTTTCTGGAGAGGGGCATCTTGCCAGAAGATAAGCTGGAAGCTAGGAAGCTGCGAATGAAAGCCACAAGATATCATGTTATTTCTGGCACTCTATTCAAAAGAGCTTGCGCCAGCTACGATCTATTACAAAGATGCTTGGAGAAAGACCATGGGAGCCCACACTCAAGGAGTTCCATGAAGGTGAATGCGGGTCTCATGCAGCTGGAAGAAGCTTATCAAACAAAATCCTAGCATACGGGTATTATTGGCCAACCATGCGTGCTGATGCTAAGAAGTATGTGCAAAAATGCGAAAGCTGCCAGAAACACGCAGGCATGACACATCAGCCAGCTGAGATATTGCACCCCACCTTAACACCCTGGCCTTTCATGAGGTGGGGCATGGACATTGTGGGGAAATTACCTGTAGCTCCAGGGCAAAAAGTTTTCATGCTAGCACTCACGGACTACTTCTCCAAATGGATCGAAGCTGGGGCATTCCAGCAGGTGAGAGATAAAGAAGTAATATCCTTTTTGCATACTAACATTATCTGCAGATTGGGGTACCTAGCGAAATCATTTGTGATAACGGATCACAATTCATAAGTGACAAGACAAGGCAATTCTGTCACGAATGGAACATCAGCTTGATAACTTCCACACCTAGATATCCGCAAGCTAACGGACAAGCTGAGTCCAGCAATAAAGTAATTATCAATGGCATTAAGAGGCGCCTAAAAGCTAAGAAGGGAAGATGGGTAGAAGAGCTACCTAAGGTGCTGTGGGCAAACAGAACAACACCAAGAGGCGCCACAGGAAGAACTCCTTTTTCACTTGTGTATGGATGCGAGGCGGTGCTACCTGCGGAAGTAGCTGTCCCTACAGCTAGATATGGATTGATGACTCCTGAAGCCAACGACAAGAGCTTAGCTACGACCTAGATTCCATCGAAGATTAAGAGATAGATGCATTAATACGAATGGCTGCACAACACAAATAGTGGCTCGTAGCTTCAACAAGAATGTCAAAGCTAAAGTATTCAAGGTAGGAGATTGGGTTCTAAGGAAAGTTTTCAGAATACCCAAGAAGTCAATGCGGTAAATTAGGATCAGCTGGGAAGGCCCCTATCTAATCGATCAAGTAGTTGGAAAGGAGCTTATCGCTTAACTACTAAAGATGGAAAAGCAGTACCTAGAAGCTGGAACGCTTCTCACCTTAAGCTATATCATTTCTACCTGGGGCATCAACCAGGTTACACCGGGCCAAAGACGCCAGAATCTTTAAAGGCAAACACTGCTTTGCACAAAGCATTGGTCCACCAGGTAAACAACAAATTAATTTTACTAACAACTTAAGTATTTTGCGCTCGTAGCAGCAAGCCATCTAAGTCCACTTCATACGCAGGTAAACGCAAGGGGTCGCAGCACCCAGGTGGGTAGCTGGAATTTCGAGATTCAGCTACAAGGTCGTAGCGCCAGCATCAAGCAGCTAAGGGTTAGTTCACCCAAACTTAGCTGAATGGTCGTAGCACCAAGAAACGGGCCCAACCTAAGTTGAACAACATTACCCCAGGTAAATAGTGTTCTAATATCTAAGAACAAAAAGCATGCATGTAACTTAAGTATTTATCAAAGTATCAATAGCTAAGATCAAAAGGCAAAGCATAAGTTCAAACGATTAAATTGCCAAAAGGAAATATGTTCCTACAAAAACGCATTGCCCCCATAGGCAATGGTAAAAGTACCAAAGCTAATTAAAACTAAAATGTTCCAGAAAGAAAGCTGATAAAGTACTGAAGAAACTAAGAAGCTACGCTGGCATCATCACCAACAGTTTCGTCCTTGCTAGCTGGAGCGGCACCCTCTGGCTGGTTAAAGTGGAGGAGATCCAGCTGTAGATTGTTCCTGAATCATCTGTTCCCACCAGTAGCTAGGGCCTCCAAGCAGCCATCGAGTCCAGCTTGAGGAACCTGTCGATATAAAAGTTGACACCCTTGTCATCCAGCTTCTTGAATTTATCAGGTATGCCAGCTTCGCAGTTTCAATAATTTTTGCTTCAGCTTGAACATCTAAAACCCTTCCTCAGCATCTCTGTAACTGTGTTCAGGCGTGCATTTTCTTTCTCCGCCTCAGCTATCTTCTCATCTTTTTCCTGCCTCTCTTTCTCCATTAATTTTTGCTCAGCAGCTAACTTGCTCTCAGCATCTAGCCGGGACTGTTTCTCCCTCTGAGCTTAGCTTGGTGGCTCAAGTTGTCCTTTTGCAGACGAGCCACCTTATCCTGAAGGGTAGCGACAGTCCGCAAGCTGTCCCTGGCAGCTATGCAGCTCTAGGAAAGCTGGCGAGGCAATGGAAATCATAAGTATAAGCGGCAGTAATCATTTTCTTAATCTAAAGTAGGTCAAAAGACGTTACTAACCTGCAGGGATAGCTGAACAGCATGGTTCAGGATGACCTCAGGGTCTTATCCCTTTAACCTCTTTTGTTCAGCTGGGAATACGAGCTTGTCAGCTGCAGGCCAGATCCCACCTTCTAGACCTTCTTCAGCTAGAAAGTCAGCAGGAAAGCTTACAAGGACTTCATCTCTAGGAGAGTCAGTCGTGATGTCAATGGTGGTTGGGATGGTGGATGAGCGTAGGTGCTTGCGAGGAGCCCTCTCAACCTGAGTTTGCCCAGAAGAGGCGGCTGATCTCTTCCTATTCTTCAGCCTATCCATAGCATCTTCATCAGACAAATTGCTAGACCTCGCTAGAGCTACATGGATAAGGAAAACCTAGTTGGCCTAATATCCAAGAATTATAAGCAAAGCAAAACCTTCACAAAAATCGAAATTACCTGTTGACATTGAGTTGGTGCGAGAAGAAGCCTTAGAGTCCAGAGGTAGAACTTCAGCAGGAGCTATGAAGGTGCGTTCTTCAACAGGGAAATTAAGCAATTCCGGTAGCCTCTCAGCTTGTTCAGGAATCTGGGAGATAATAGGGCCAAGACCTGCAAGGGAAACAAGGTAAGAACCTAGTTAATTCATTTTTAGGAACAAAGCAAAAATTGAACAGTTAGGTACCTTTAGTAGACAACCCCCAACTAGAGGGCCCCAGCTTCGCCCAGCGAATCTTTCACTACAAAGAAATACCTAGTCTTCCAAATGGAATCTGATGCAATTGTACCTTCTATTATGGGGGGAAGGGAGCCTTAGCCCTAAAAGTAATGAAACCCTTGCCCGATTTTCTAACGCTATAGGCAGTCAATAGTTCGTTTAGAGAGAAAGGATTATGCCATGTCTTAGTTAGGGCTTCTAAGGTTAGGCAGGTTTTCCAAAAAGCTGGCATCAGCTGGCCAGGAGAAAGGTGTAAGACTTCCATGAAAGATCTAGTGAGGGGGGAAAAGGCATAATTGTATCCTAGGTAAAAAGGGTGCTCGTAGTAGCAAATGTAATCTTCAGGGCAGGTTTCGGGCCTGCATGTGGGAGTAGGGAGGATAATCTGAGCACTTTCAGGGAAACCCCCCAGAACTTTGAGCACCTCAATATCTCTCTCAGTAACAGACGAAGCTACGTCATCTATAGCTCTACCCATTAGAAAAGAAGAAAGATCTACAGATTCTTGAGGAGAGAAAGAAAGAGAAAGAAGCTTACCTGAGAAGAAGATGAATTGCTAGAAATAAGTGAAGTCAGAAAAGAGGAAGAGTCCTTTAAATACTGGTAGCTCAACGGTAGTTTGGCTAACGGATAAAATTTATTGATGCGTGAAAAATTATCTTTTAGCTGTTGATAAGTAATCAATTATCTGATGAATTTTTTCTCTTCCAAGAAAATTATCTTTTCAGCGGTTAAAGGAATTTATCTTCTAAGTAAAAGTTTTTATCTTCACACGTTTTAATTCCTCAGATTAAGAGATAAAATTTTGAGAAAATACAGTTTGTTTAAATCTTAAGTCCTTTTGCTAACAGTTTGTTTTTGATTGGTAACTTGCGATTTTAACTCAGCTACGCCTAGGTTGGCATCACAAGTTAGGGGCAATTGTTATGTCCTAAAAATTTCCTAAGCTGAACCTGCAGGTTATGCATCTGTCCCAGCTAGAGATTATCAGTAGCAGCTACAGCAAGCAGAGACGAAGGAGCTGAATAAATTCGGTTGAAAGAACATTGGATACTATCAAGACCAAGTCAAAATAAGTGACGTTAAGCCAAGAAATAGGAGGAAGTGGTTAGCCAGCAGAAGAAGAGATCTCCCTTGATTCTAGGAGTTGTGGCACCTTCGTAGGAAGTTATTATGCAACGTTCAACTAAGGAGTAACGTATACAATTGTATTAGTATAAATAGAAGGGAATAACACTCTGTAAAAGATAAGTCTTTACATTGCTCTTACTTACATTCTTTCTCTCTTCTACATTTACAATACTCTCAAGTGTATTTAGTACAAGCTCTAAGCTGCTAGCTGCTAGCTATAAGTTGTAATCTTCTCGAATAGTGGATTGGTGGACTCAATTCCACCCGCGGTTTTTACCCTCTTCCTGGGGTTTTCCGCGTCACCATTTTTTGGTGTCTTTGCCTCTTCTTTGCATTCTCTTTTAATTCCGTAGCTAGCATCTTTTGTTGTTTGTAGCTGCATCTCCATTAGCTGTAGATCCTCAGCTAAGTTCTGCCTGATCAGAATTTGGCATAAACAATTATGTTGTGACAGATGAAATTTACTAAACAATTAATGAACAATCGATAATAAGGGATAATGTGGTTTAGTAATAATGTGTTAGCTATGTCCACACAGCAAGGACAACTGATTTTATTAGGTTTAGAAGAGAGAATAATTATTACATAATATGACGCCTGCAGTTAATTATAGAGTTTATATAATTTGAGCCGCCAATCCTACCTGAAAAACCCCACTAATTAACCTAAACAGATGGGCATAAAGCTGAATCTAAAACAAACTCGATATATTAAACAACACAGCAAGACCCCGTGCTTGGTGAATCCTAGCACAAGCTAATCTATTGAAGACATAGTTCAACACATTATTATGTAAAAAAATTATTTATTAGATTTGTTGATATATATTAAAAAAAAAGTCAAGATTATGTTCCATATGTTTGCATACTTCATTTGAAACTTTTTGCATTTTATTTTAATGCAGTATGAATCTAAATGTATAGAAAGAATATATGCAACATTATGTGGCGGATCGACCAACTTTTTAGAGGGGCCGGAGTAGGTATAAATTAAAATTTGGGCTAATAAAATTTTTATAATGTTGAATTCTAATACTTATTGAGGTAAAATAAATATTTACGACCTACAAAAATTTTAGCTAAATTAATTATATTAAACCTGTGGCGGATCTTGTCCATTTTGATGTTTGACCATTATAAAAAATAAAACAGAATTGAAAGAGTAATTTATGAATCCCCTAAAAAAAGAGTAATTTATTAATAAATGGGTAGTATTTTAAGAAATTGAAGTAACAGAAACTAAATCAAGTAACAAATTGCTTTCACAAGTCTTCCATAAGATTATTTTACAACAAAGTTATTGAAAGACCAACTCATTCTTTTGCTCTAAAGGGGTCACCTTGTAAGTTATATGACTAAGGGCCTGTTCTCCCCAGCTTATTTTCAGTTCAGTTCAGTTCAGTTCAGCTCCAATTAGTTCAGTTCAGTTCAGCTCCATTCTTTTATAACCATTTTGTTAAATATTATTATTATGTTGGTATAATTTATTTTACTAATTACTCTTATAATTATTATTATTTATTTTTATATCAATACTATTAAGTATTATTATTAATATTATTAATATTAATATTATTATTATTGTTGTTGTTGTTTCTATATATTATTTTGTTTATCATAGCTTTACTCATTATTATTAGGAGCAATATGGTTTAGGTCAAAGCACAAATAAACCCATGTTTTTTAGCCCATAAACCAATCAAATCGCATCAAAACGGTTTATGATGTAATTTTTGTGGTCCAATCCAATCATTATTTTTATTACTAAATATTATCATATTATTAAATCTAATAATTAAAATAGTAATATTAATTTACTTCTTAGATATTATTGTTATTATATATCATCATCGTATTAATATATTAATACAAATAATATAAAATAATTATTATTAATTATCATTAATTATTATTATTATTAATTTATGATCATTATATTATTTATTTATAACTATCATTTAAAAATATCCAAAATACTATTATTATTATTATTCATTATTATTACTTATCATTATAATTATTATTTAATATTCATATTATTATTGTTTAAATATTTTTTATATATTTATTACATTCAATTTAATTTAATTCAATTCAATTCAATTCAGTTCAGTTCAGTTCAGTTCAGTTCAGTACAGCTCCAATCAGTTCAGTTCAGTTCAGTTCAATTCAGCTGTTTTATGTCGAAGAGAACATGCCCTAAGTACTAATTAAGTTAATAAAGTCACTTTTAGCCAAGTGGTTACATTTTAAGTTAAGAGGGGTCACTTCTACTATAGATGACCCCTCTTTAAGGTAAAAAGTAACTCATGTCTTTATATAAATTATTGTAATAACTAATACGATATTATATGAGATTTTGTAATTGCTTTCTTAACTCACAACAAAAATAAAGTAACATTAATATTAGATCAATATTTTTATAAATAAGAAAATGCTATAATGTTAGGAATTCATTTTGAGAAGAAAGAAAGAGGATAAACTAAGAAATGAAGCAAAAGGAATTAATTAAAGAGAACCTTTTAAACTTAAAAAAAACATGAATTTAAAGGAAGAAAGAAGTAAGCAAAGTATGTATCGATTTTTTTTTTTTTTTTTTAAAAAGCTAAATAGATGTAAGTTGGAGTCAAACCTTGCACAGTTGCACGTAGTATATCCCAACGTTGCTTTAAATTTTACTTGCTTAATTACTACTATGCCACATTGTAATGTCATTCAGGTTCGAATCCTCTCTTCCCCCTCTTTGTACTTTGTACCGCCTTTGTAGCTCATATGGATTAAAAAAATTGTAATGTCATTCATTAGAATTCACTTGTTTCCCAAAGTTTTACGAAATATAAGGGTGAGTTTATTGCTCATACTCAACTCCAAACTTCAGAATAATGCCACATTAGCTTTCCACTAATTTTTAATTCTACTGATTCACTTAAGACTCATTTTAATATTATACTTTATTCCTCAAACTCTATACAGATTCACTCCACATACAAGAATAAGACACATGGCATTTTTTTACTGGCCAAAAAATATATCATTTGCATGGCAAGAGTTTTGAAAGAAGTCTTGAATATCAAAACCCAACTCAAGACTTTGCCGAAGAATTTACTCAAATATAGCTTAGTCTTGTTGAATCTTGTCATAAGACTCCGCTCAAGACTCCCTTTAGGGTGAGAACGTTGGGAGTTTTAACGGGAGTCTTGAGGGGAGTCTTATGACAAGACTCAACAAGACTCAACTATATTTGAGTAAAGTCTTGGACAGAGTCTTGAGTTGGAGTTTTGATATTCAAGACTTCTCGCAAGACTCTTGTCATGCAAATGATATATTTTTGGCCAGTAAAAAAATGTCATGTGTCTTATTCTTTTATGTGGAGTGAGTCTGTATAGAGTTTGAGGAATAAATATTAAATTAGAATGAGTCTGAAGTGAATATGTAGAATTAAAAATTAGTGAAAAGTTAATATGGCATAATTTGAAGTTTGGAGTTGAGTATGAGGGATAAACTCACCCAAAGATCAGGCTCCAACATCTCCCCCTTTTATAATTCACATTTTGGGCAATAACGGCTAGTTTTTGTTGAATAACATTGCAGTAACAAAAAAAATATAATTACGGTGGATAACATTAATCATTATGTCGAGGTAACAACTCCAACATTTAGTCATAATCAATAAAATCATAAAGAAATCAACACTTAAATCGAAAGTTAAGTTCCATAAACTTTGACTAATTCGAATGCATCAATCTAGTAACTAAGCAATAAAGCAATAGTGTAAAGGATGTATGTCATCTTCTACAGGATTAATTACTTTTTAACTTTTTTTTAAGTTGATAAGATGAATGACCTTATTAAATAGATATCTCACACAGATTTAATCCATTAGATTTATAGGTCAGACTCATTGGAGGGGGTGGTAAGGAAAACCTCACCCCAAAGAGCCCTTAGTGAGATTTGATCACGTGACCTTGAAGTCATAAAACCAAATCTTTACCACTAGGCCAAGCCTTGCTTGATAATTACTCTTTAACTACACCATCGAAAACTAAATACCCGTTAATAATCTCATTTAAACCAGTAATACTACTAAACTTAATACATTACCCTTTAATAAACTTAATTTATATGTTAGTTCACTTGCCATGGCCCATGAGTAACAAACAAGAAGAAAAAGATAAATCGTGGACATTCGTGCGGGCAAGTTCGGCGTGTTGTGGTTGTTTTACATGGACACTCACTGTCTCCCCCATAATACTCATCTTTTGGTGAGCTTTGAGAGAGTACAAAACATCCAATGAATATAGACACGTCCATCTCGAATTCTAATGGCTTGGGTGCTCAAAAAGTCCAATTTTCTTTTAGAAAGGTTATCTTTTTCTCTCTTGTGGCTTCAAACATTGTAAAATAAAAGTCGCAAATGACACCATCACGTGCACCGTTGGGATCACCCATCCGTCCACACCTTCTACATTTGTGTTCCTCCTCCCCACGTGGGGTCTAGGAATTAGCGAGTCCTTTACGAAATTAGAGAGGTTTCTATTTCCTGTGAAAATTCGAGTCTTTTAGGAAATTATAGAGGTTTCTATTCCCTGTTAAATTTCTCGATCAATCTACACATTTTGTACCTTAATATTATTTAGTATAACATCTTTAACGATTTACGATTGTTTACATTTGTCACTCTTTCATGGTTAGCTCAAGTATATTCATGAATATACATAAATGAGCGATAATTAAAAAACAAATTAGAATTGCCAAAAATTGACCCGATCGACACAAAAGAAGAACTCTCTCAAACCAAAGAGGGGAAAAGAAATTTAATTTTCATATTGTTCGACCCATTTATCTTCAAGGGTCATGAAAAATTTAATCTTTTTGTACAAGTGTGGAAAATAATTGTGTTAACCTTGAGTAGGTTAACTCTACATTCAATATATATAATGTTTACAATACAGACCTATGACTAGTAAAATACCATTCTACCGTTTACATATAATACTATCTCTTTTACATATAATATTATCCAATACACCCCCTTAATCTGTACGGGGTGAAACAACGGAATAGATTGTTATGATGTTTAGTAAACAAGTCATCAGATAGGCCCTAGTAAAAATTTCAGCAATCTAAGACTGAGTAGGAACATGTCGAACGATGAAACCTCCCTTGGCAACCATTTCGCGAACAAAATAATAATCGACGTCAATATGTTTGCTACGATCATGATCGACTGGATTAGTAGTGAGATAAGTAGCAGAGACATTGTCACAATAGACAATCACAGGACGACGGAGAAAATGACCAATGTCAGCAAGAAGTTGCTTGATCCAAATAGTTTCTGCAGCTGTGTAGGCAACAACCCTGTATTCAGCTTGAGTGGAGGACTTGGAGACAGTAGGTTGCTTTTTCGAACGCCTGAAAATGAGATTCTTCCTAAGAAAAACAGCATAGCCAGTAGTAGAACGTCGCGTGTCAGGGAATCCTGCCCAATCTGCATTAGAGTAGGCAATAACAATTGTAGGAGAACTGCTGCTATATAAGAAGAAACCGAAGTCTAATGTGCCCTGCAAATATCTGAAAATTCTTTTCACAACATGAAGGTGGGTAGTACGAGGAGCATGCATAAACTGAGACACCATATTAATAGCATAAGCAATATCTGGACGAGTCATAGTTAAGTATTGCAATGCACCAACCATACTACGATAATCTGTGGGGTCAGCAAGAAGTTCTCCATCAAGCATAGACAATGTTACTCTAGAGACAACAGGTGTGGTAACTGGTTTAACAGTATGAAGATGGAATTTACGAAGTAAATCATAGACATAATTATTTTGAGACAAAAATAAACCAGAGGGAGTACGCACAACCTAAACACCTAAGAAGTAATGAAGATCCCCTAAATCCTTCATAGCAAAATGAGAAGAAAGAACAGAATGAATTTGGCAACAAGAGGAGGACTACTACCAGTAAGGACAATGTTTTCTACATATAACAGAAGAATAATGAGATGACCGCGATATTTAAGAGTGAACATAGAAGTGTCACAACTGCTGCACTTGAAACCAATAGATAATAGGAAATTACTGAACCTAAAGAACCAAGCTCGAGGAGCTTGTTTCAAACCATAAATGGACTTACGAAGACGACAAATATGAGTAGGTTTAGTTGGATGAATAAAACCCGAAGGTTGGCGCATATAAGCCTCTTCATTAAGAAAACCATGAAGAATGCATTTTTGACATCTAATTGACGAATAGACCATTTAAGGGAAACAACAATAGTAAGAACCAAGCGAACAGTAGTAGGTTTAACAACAGGAGTAAAGGTTTCAAAGTAATCAATACCTGCATGCTGGTGATTTCCAAAAACGACAAGTCGGGCTTTGAACCGCTCCACAGAACCATCAGAATTATATTTTATCCGATAAACCCACTTACAACCAAATAAATTCTGATCATAGTTGCGAGGTACCAACTCCCATGTGTCATTATTAATTAAAGCCTTATATAGTTATATTCGTCAAGCATGGCTTGACACCAACGAGAATCTTTAGAAGCTTGTTTAAAATTAGTGGGTTCAGATTCGATAACATCAATTTTTAAATTTATAAAGACTTTAGGCTTAGAGACTCCGTCTTTTAAGCGAGTCACCATGGGGTGACGATTGACCAATGACCATAACATAAGAGGAGCTGGGAATGGTAGTGGGTTGGGACATAGGACGCAAGATTGAGGTAGGTGGAGTAGACGATGGGGGTGAAGCTATAACACCCCTGAATTTCGAGTGATTAATTCAATTAAATAATATTAAAATTCTATAGAAAATTCGGCAGAGTTGCGTTTGAAAAATGGACTGCCTAAGATTTATTTTAGGATTGGCGTCCGAATTTTAAACTTGTTTCAACAAATCAGCAATCCAAAATCCAAATTCCCAACAACTCCACCCATTTCAAATACAACGAAATTCCTGTATAACTACTCGAAATCCAAACGCACGATTATTACGAGAATAATCGCTAAGGAAGAACTACCTGCACTAAAACTAAATTAAAGCTTATTTTAAACTTTTACAACCCAACCGAATACAGATTTAGGTGGATTAATATTTACAACCCTAAGTCTCAAAATATTGATTATATATAAGAAATGAACCAGAACAGAACTATTATAACTATATGTACGCAAAACTAGTGGACGTTGCTCTCCGCCCATACCCCGACTCTAAGCCTTCATGTACCTGCATATATCAAACATGTAGTATCAGCCAAACAGGCTGAGAAAGATTCAATACTGTAAAGCCAAATACATGTGCAGGTAAAATGCATTAATTATATCCTACAAATCATTCACTTTTGCAACCCCAATACTAAATAAAACATTGTAAAACATTTTCTTCATTTCTTTTCCAAACCAAATACTTTTCTATTTTCTCTGCTAAAACAATTTCTTTCAGAATCTTAGAATCATAAATCTATAGAATGGAACGAACTTTATTTCCCATTGGGCTAGCTAGGCCCTCCGGGTAACTATTAGACAAAACCCCTAGTGTGCACACCCCACAAACGGTCAAACCGTAGCAGAAGATCTAAGTCTGAGGTACTGATCAACGTACCCCCCAACTATTCTGTAATGCCGAGACGATCCCGACAAAGTTCCAATTCCTTGAGACACCATAAAGGCAATCCCAACCAGTTTAAAAACATAAAACTATCCATAAATCTTTTCTGTAACTATTCTATAATTCAAGGTTTGAAAACAAACTATCCGTATTAGGAGGAACATCCTCCTATTCAAACCAATCTCGACTCAAGAGAGATACATACCTTTATAATCTTTTCTCGTAAATATGAAAGTTTTAGTTGAAATCTTATCTTTTGTAGACCTTTCGTAACTATTAAAGATTTGAGTAAGGAATCTTACCTTTTAAACTATATCAAACCAACTAGCTCAGTCAATACGGCTCCTCAATGAAATCGGAATCTACAATATAAATGTGTGTACTTCGTAAGTAAAAGACTTGGATACAACTAACTCTAGTTCACAAAGCCATCAATCTTTTCTAATTTCACATAAAACATCAAACAAACATATCATGTTCTTTTACCATATAAATGACTTTCATGTTCTAATGTTTAACTCAAACCGTCTAAGTCAAACCATCTAACTTAAACTGTCTAACTAAAATAAACCCTTACCAAATTAATCAAAATCATCTTACTTTATATAAAATCGACATTAAAGAATCATATGTTCACATGGTAACTTAAAAGTTCATTATGAAACAATTATATGAAAAAGTAGAGTTTTAAAATCAACTATATAAAATATGAAATTTGAACGGAAACTTAATATGAGCATAACTTTCTCCTACGAAGTCCAAATCAAGCGTTTCTTGATCCTATCTTGAGTAAAATTTCAATACGAACAAATTTTGTGAATAGTATTTTTGCTAAAAATGCCCATAAATTGGCTAAAAATGCAAAATACAAACCTGAACTGGTAATTCTACGAATTACATCACACTATATTCACTTGAACATTAACAAGCTTCCTACTATTCTAATCTAACTATTAAATTCATGAATGAACATTCAACTCAATAAATTCCACACTCAAACTCTAAAAATCAAAAACCCTAATTCAATTTCATTCTAAAAACCCTAACTTCATAATTTTAAAAGAAAACTTAAATTAGTTGAGGAATTCATCTTACCCACTAATATAGAAGATTGGGGATGAAAAATAACTTGCAAACTCCCCTAATTCGAGCACTAAATGCTCCAAATTACAGCAACAATGACCCCCTTTGCTCTCCCTTGCGCCGCCTACTTTTATGGTGTCGCCTCTAGTGGCGGTTGTGGTTGTGTCGTCGGCAACGGTGGTGGTTGTGTGATGAAGGAAGAATGTTAAATATTTTGAGAGAAGAAGATGGTGAAGATGGTGAACGGTGGTGAAGCACCGTTTTGAATGTCGTTCTTTTTGTTTTGTTATTTTATTTTTCTTTTTTTATTTTTCCCTTTTCCCCCTTCTTACATATATGTGAGTATATTTCCTCTAATTACTATTATTAGTTGAATTACTTACTAAACTTGTCCCACTATAAGCATATAAATTATTTACTAAATAATTCCTAAAGATAAATGAATTTAATTATTAAATAAACTAAAATATATAATATAGTTAATAAAATAAATAATAAACTGTTTCAAAAATCGGGGTGTTACAGAAGCTAAAGGCTCAGACTCACGCTGAGCTGGGCGGGACGTGGGAGCTAGGCGAGGCAGCCCAGACGACGAGGGAGAAGGACGCGGCCTAGCAGATGCTAGGCGCGCATGCGATGAAGACCCATATGTCCACCTAGGCGTGCCGCGCAGGATAGCGGGCGATGAAGCTTCAGCGAGCTCGACAGCTTGCGAAGCTGGGAATGAGAGTTGGCCTGCCAGCCCATCGAGCGCTGGCTCGATAGCAGGCGAGGCGGGCGGCTCATGGGAAGGGGGGGGCAAGCTCGTTGGAGCGGACTGGATGGAAGGAGACGACGCAGGCCTAGACCTAGACGCATGGTCCGACAATGATAGGGGCACAGAAGCTGGGTTGAGCTCTGGGGCGACATTATTAGGACTCCAATCATAAGACAAGATCAGGGGAGAGGTATAAGGCACATTAGACGCTGAACCAACCTATGTATGATACGAAAACTTATGTTCATGAAAAAGAACATGACGACTAGTGAAGACTTTGTTGGTAGTAGGATCAAAACAACGATACCCTTTGTAATCCAGTGCATAGCCAATAAAAACACATGTTTTAGACTGAGGTTGTAGTTTGTGATTTTTAGAATTCAAGAACAAAGGGAAGCATTCACAACCAAATGTTTTCAAAAGTTGATAGGAAGAGGGACAATGGGGACGATGAAATAATTTTTCAAAAGGAGAAACACCCCCTAAAACCGAGCTGGGTAACTTGTTAATGGTGTAGGTGGCAGTATATGATGCATCAACCCAAAATTCAGCAGGAATATCAGAATGAATTATCATAGTACGAACCATTTCAATAATACGACGATGTTTGCGTTCTGCATTACCGTTTTGAGCTGGAGTATGGGGACAAGATTTTTGAAAAATTATGCCATTGTCATGAAAAGGTTGTAGAAGAAGGGAATTATCAAATTCCCTACCTATATCACTTTGAAAATTTTTAATTTTGCAATTCAATAGATTTTCAACCATCTTTTGAAAAACAAGAAATTGAGAATAAGCTTCTGACTTACGACGTAAAGGATAAATCCATGAATATTGCGAGAAATCATCAACAAACACAACATAGCAACGATATAATTGATTTGACAAAACAAGAGATTGCCAAAGATCACTATGAATTTTATACAAAGGATATGAAGAAATATGTTCAACTGAATCAAAAGGTAAACGATGTATCTTGCCTAACTTACATTCCACACAATCATCATGAAACCTAGTACATGTGATAGATTTATTTGAACATAAAGTTCCTAAAATACTATAGGAAGTATGACCCGAACGAGCATGCCAGACTGCACTCGATTCCTTAGTGGCTAGTAAAGCAGGAACTGATGATGCAGGAGGGATAACACTAGGCTGAAGAGGGTAGACACCTTGCTTACTAGATCCCTGAAGCAGAACCTCCCCCGTTGTCTGGTCCTTAACAGAAACAAATTTTTTATCAAAACTCACGACACAATCATTTTCTTGACACAACTTGTTAACAGATAATAAATTATGTTTCAAGGTAGGAACATGACAGACAGATGACAACTGAAGAGGACAACTTGTACTTTTTAAGGTTAAATTACAAGTACTTTTAATAGGGAGTAAGGTACCATCACCAACTACAACAGAAATGAACCCAATATAAGGAGTTGTAGCATAAAATTTACCATCCTGAGGAGTCATGTGACAGGCACTGCTCCCGAATTCGGGTACCAGACTAAATCATTAGCTTCACCACCAACACACAGTGCAGCTAGGGCTCGAGTGAAACTTTCAGAGGAAGAGGGAACAAAGCTAGAGTTGAAACGTTGAGAACAATAGGCACCTTGATAACCTGGAAACCAACATAAACCACAAGTATCAGAAGTAGGGGTAGAGTTTACATTGCTACTTGATGAATTATTCCCTGCTAAAGACAAATCAATAGTAATATAATTTAGGCAAGGCATACTATAGGATGATAAGTTAGAATATGTACTCATACCATTGGAGCATCCCCGATTAGCATTGTTGTTGTTGTTGTTGTTGTTCCCAGAGCCACGAGAATTATTATTTCCCCCATAGCCACCACCATTACCACGAGTATTCTAATTATTGTTACCCCCACGATTATTGTTTCCCCCACGATTTCTGTTTTTTCGGCCCCTATTCTTCCCTATAGAGTTAGACTTGGAGGAGGAACTTGATCCAGAACCAGTAGATTGAACAGCAATTAATGCATGATGAGAGGAGGAATCAGGTCTATCCTTCGAATTTAACAAACGTTGTTCATGCAGGAGCAACTTTGGACGTAAATCATCAAAGCTAATTGGGAATGGATAGTGCAGTAAAGTAGTAACAATATGATCATACTCAGAATCATGATCCAGACCAAGCAGAGTATACTGAACTAAATCTTTGTTGGACACAGGACATTGAATGGCAGCAAGAGAATCAACAATAACCTTGATGTCACATAAATAACCATCCATAGACTGGGAAGCCGTCTTTTTAATACGGGTTAGACGTTCCTTCAATTCCATAGATCTAGCCGTACTAGCATGCATAAATCTAGTTTGTAAGCGAGTCCAAATTTCTACAGAAGTAGATCAATCATGCACATCCACAAAAACATCTCTAGACAATGTGGCAAAAATTCATAATTTAATTTGTTGATCCACATGTCAATATTCATAAAATTGAACATTAGGAATCATAATACCACGTTCATCAATAACAATAGCAGGAGGAATATTAATAGTGCCTTCAACCATACCAAGCAATTGATGGGAAAGAAGTAAACAAGTAATCTGGGTTTTCCATAACAAATAATCTTCAGAAGAAGATAGGGTGATAGTTACCAAATTACTTAGATTAGGGGTGGAGATTTACGGTAGGGCAAATACTGAAGAACTTTGCGGCATGGTGAAGGGCTGAAAGACGCCGGTGGTGGTAGGAGGCGTAAAGACAGGCAGAAATCCCGGAGGATACCGCGGCTGGTAGTGCCACGAGGATGGCGTGGGAGAGCCATTGCCGAGGAGGGCGGACGAGAAGGGATCGGCGGCTAGGCGGCTGCGCGATGTAGCACTTAGGAGGGCCCACGAGAGGCCACCGAAAGGCGCCGAGTAAGCGCTGGCGAGAGGCCGGCTGGGCAACGCCTGGGCTTCGCTGTGCGTCGTGAAGAACGACGGGAACTGCTGCTGTAACAGCCCGCTCTTCCGAGCTGCTAGCGAAACACACTCGACAACCATAAGCTGGAATCCAAATCTTAATAAATAAAATCGCAGCGGAAAAATATCCTTAAATACACCAATATCTCCAACAATATTCCCAAATATTATATACAACGAAACATAAATAACTATTCTCAAACCAACTATCTAAAATACAAGCTTAATCCTTAAGCCACTATGACACCTTGATCTTGCTCCACTTCGAATTCCGCGCTCTGAATATCAAACCTGCAAATTCAGGGGAAAAATACAAAACAAACACAATTCCAAAATGAGTGGAAAACTCGTAACCTTTACTTCAGCCCGTTATAAATGTTTTATTTTCGAATCATTTCTTTTTCATTACAACGCTGGCATAGCTCACTCTCTTAAACAATCAGTGGCAAGTACAGGCTTTGGACAAAAGACAAACGCTGCCTCCAAGGTTCGTTATGGAGCCCAGCAATACTACCCCCAAGGTTCGTTATGGAGCGTAGCCGACCGTATCAGGTCAAAAAGTAACCATCCTCCACCCATACCTTGCCCACTTTCTATTTTCAGTTCATAAACTAAGCCAGCAAAACAGTTGCGTATTCATAATCAATCAATAACATTTCATCATCACATTCATATCTATGGCCATAGTACGAACTTATTTATCGAAAACAGAACACGGAGATCCACACACACAAGGGCATGAGTAAATGATTTTACTGAACATAAAAGTTACCTCATACGCGATCCAGATGTGAACAATACAACCTCCTTCATTAATCTTCATCTCCAAATGATTCAATTCCATAATCATTCTCCAACAATTTACCTCATAACAATAACGATAATTAATAGGATCCTCACTAAATAAGAACTAATTTAAACTAAATCTCCCAAATAGAAACTAACTAATTCTATGCTAGGAAGCCAAACCATACCCAATTCCAATACAGAAATTATCTACCTTAATCTTCTCTTAATTCTCACTTCGTAACTATAACTCTAAACCATGGAACTGAGTCAACCAAACTTAATTAGCAAACTTAATCACACAAATAAGAAATTATAAAACATTCCTCCTTTTGAGAATAACAAATACAACACTTCAACAACCCATTAACAATGAACCACTATCACACGACACAACAACAACCATCACAGCATTAACAACGCACAACCACACTACAACCACAACTACAACAACTCCACCACCAACAACAACCAACAACTAAACAACGACAACCTAAAAACAATAATACTACAGTGATATAATAGCAGTAACAATAAACAGCAACAATAACAACAAAACAGCAACATCACGCCACACAAGAACAACAGTAATGAACAGCAGCAGCCCAATAACAACAACAGACAACAGAGCAACAACAACAACAACTACTCCAACAACATAACAACAGCAAGGAGAGACTTAGAAAGGCTTACAGTAGCAGCACCGACCAACCGCAAGCAATAACGGCAGCACCAATCAACCGCAAGCAACCACGGCATCACGATAAGAAGAAGAGAGAAGAACAACGTCTGACCATCGCAGCCCAGCAACGAACGAGAAGAGAGAGAAAACGCGAAGAGGCAGTAGCCACGAAGATGACGGAACAACGCCAGCTTGCGGTGGCTCACTAACAGCAGCGATAAAAGAGGAGAGAGGAAAACAAGGCAACAACAATAACATCACCGGCACAACGGCCTCCGGCCGACGAGGGAGGCATAGCAGGCGAGGGAGAGAGAGAGAGAATGGCTGGGGATTGGGGGTTTCGGTTCGTCGAGCAAAAGAACAGGGGAGGGGTTTCATTTTTGGTTTCTTTGGGTTTTCTAATCTTTGGGTTTTCTAAAACAACCGACAAGGGGAAAGATTGGGTTTAGGGGTTTACTTTCCACATAAGGTATAGAGATAAGAATTAGAAGAACCACTTGATTTTCTATTTTGGAACAATATCACTCAACTAGAATTCAAAATGCATAATAATAATAACTTCATAAAATTAAGTAAAATATTTTACAACACGACAAATAAAATTTATACTTCACAACTCAAATAAAATAAGAAATTTTGGGAACATAATTAACTTAATAAATATATTTAACGTTTAAATAATTGACCTTAAAAACAGGGCTATTACAGCTGCTGGGCAGCGGTTGTGCTCGCCGGCGGAGGCAAAGGCGGAGCGGAGGTCGACGCCGGCGAGTGGGTCACGGAGGCAGAAGGCGCGGCGGAAGCATGAGGCGCAAGATCCATGATGAAAAAAAAATTAATTTATTTTAGAGAAGGTAAAATAATTTTTAGGGAAAAAAAACTTTGGCTGTGATACCCTGTACAAGTGTGGAGAATAATTGTGTTAACCTTGAGTAGGTTAACTCTGGCATTCAATATATATAATATTTAGTAAAATACCATTCTACCCTTTACATATAATATTATCCCCTTTACATATAATATTATCTAATACTTTGAATTAACAAAATGAGTTGGCTTAGTGTAGAAATAGAATCCTGTTTTCCCATTGAGTACCCAATGATGAAACATACAATTTTCCTAATTGGTCTGATTTAAAGGAAGAGCAATCAACAAGCTAATTCCGAAAGGATTTCGAAAATATAAAGTTTATTTATGAAATTCAAGCCCAATTTTAAGGCTGAATTAATTATTCCCGATAATTAATTGTATTTTTAATATTTTAATATTAATTATTCTTCATAATTAATTTTTATTTTGAAGATTAGATTTTCATTCGTAAAGATAGCTCATTTCAGATTTCAAAAGAAGTATTTTATCAAAGGATATAAAGGAATCTTAAAACAATAAAAAAAAAGGGCCAAAAAGCAAGTGTGTGCGACGCACGAGCCTGTGCGCCAAGATGTGCGCCTAGCGCACAGACTGTGGGCTAGGGGCACAGTTTTAGTTAATGTTTTCAATTTTCCTTACCTATAAATAGCTTGTTTTTTCGAACAATTTCAATTTAATACTTATTTTACTAACCATCTACTTGTCACGATGCAGATTTTGAAGGGAATTAACGCTATACTGTACATTCTTCTCTAAATCTCCCTTTTTATATTTTCTTTTACAATACATCTATTATATTCATATGCATGTTGTATGATTTGACGCTAATTTCATCACCTTGCATGATTATTATTGATAATCAAAGACCTAAAAAACTGTTCTAACTTTAAATTCAGATAATTTGGACAACCTGTTATATTTCTTGTAATTTGATTGTATAATAAGCGTCACTAAATATTATTCTTTTGTTTGTTTAATAAACCGATATAGGTTTAATACTACCTCTGTTTTATATAGTTGCAACAATTTCTACTTTTAGGTGTTTTTTATTAGTTGCAACATTTCCCTTTTTAGGAAAGCTTTTGGGATAATTTGACTATATTACCCTTACTGCACCTACTCTCCCCATTTAATTACAGTACTAGTAGCAGGGGCAAGTGGGTCAATTATACTCTCTTTTCTCATTTCTTAAAGTTTGTGCAAAAAGGTGAATGTTACAACTAAATAAAAACAGAGGTAGTATATTATAATATTGCATTGATACTTTTTTTTTTCTAACTAAGAGAGTAGATTAATTAACCACCAAATTTACAACCAAAACCAAACCAAAGGAGGTTGGACCCCCAGCCATAAGGTAGGTAAACAACCAAGTAGGTAGCTAAGTACAATTACTTAAATCACAAGCTCATAAACCACTCATGATCTTTCCTAGAAATCTTCTTAGGCATAACAACTAAAATCCTCCCCTTTAGTACTATGTCGAATTTGCTTCAACATTAAGCACACATTGCTTCCAGTATACTAAGTTCCTGCTTTGCTAGATGAAATAGATCAATGCAATCAAACCATCCAATACAACTTGCTTTCTGAATTTGGTTATGCTATTTTAAATTTTGTTCATCAGTTGTTGCAAATCATCAGTATGATGCCTAATATTGAGCCATTCCTACAGAATCTTCAAGTAGGTTGTACTATATTTGCACTTGAAATATAAATGTTGGCTTGTCTCACTATATTCTCCACATATCAAACATAAATCATTCAAGCTAACTCCATATTGTGCAAGTCTTGTTGTTTGTAGTTTCTCTTGTACTGATAGCCAAAAAATGAACTTATGCCTTGGCACACCGAGTACTCTATTCCACACTACTGTATCCCATGTTACACCAGATTGTTCAATATTGAGTGCCTCATACACCTTCTTCATAGAGTATTCCATCATATTACACAACTCCTCCTATGTATATATCAGCTCCAATTGCATTTTAACAAAGCACTTGACTTAGGAACATAAGCCTACCAATCTGCACCCTTTATATAAACTGAATTTATCCATCTCAACCAAACACTATCATGTTTAGTAGATAGAGCCCATACATGCTTACCAAGAAAACAACATTCCAATTAAAAATATTCCTAAATCCAAGCCCACCAGCTGATTTAGGTTGACATAGTTTATCCCAAGCCACAAAACCAGGTTTTTGGAAAAAATATTGTCCATTCCAAATAAAAGCTCTATATATCTTGCATATTTTAACCAATACTTTCTTTGGGATAAGAAAAACCTAAGCCCTGTACATATGTAGGCTAAGCAACACTGAATTTATCAACTGCACCCTTGTTGTGTAAGATAATTTCTTGAGATCCACAATCTAATCCTTGTTGTCATCTTTTCAGTAAGTATTTCACATTGAGCAACATACATCTTTTTAGCACAAATAGGTACTCTACGGTACCTGAATGGTAATGTACACTGAGCAAAACCATATGCTTCTAAAATTCTTGTATATCAGCGTTGGACATACCACAATTATACATTGCACATTCATTCACATTTGCTTTCAAGCCAGAATTTTTTGAAAAAGCTTAAAAGCTCTCAACATCAAGTACACAGATGTATATTCTCCCTTGCAGCACATAATTAAATCGTCGGCAAAACACATATCTGTTAATTTCATCTCTTTACACCTAGGATGGTATTGAAACTGCTCTAATTCAGTGAGTTTTGTCAAGATTCTTGAGAAATACCCCATGCAGAGTACAAATAACAAAGGTGATATTGGATCACCTTGACTTAAGCCCCTGGCCTTAAAGGCTTAAAGAAATCCCTCATATTACCATTAAGCATTACAGAGAACATTGGTGTTGACACACATTCCATTATCAACTCCTTCAAGGTTGTAAGGAAACCCAATGTAGATAACATTTCTCTCAAAAATTCCCAACTTACTGTATCATATGTTTTTTGAAGATCAATCTCCAATATGCAACTAGCATTTACTTGCTTTCTTCCATAGTGCTTGACTAAATTCTGCAACACCATAATATTATGAATGATATACCTCCCATGTACAAAACCACTTTGATTCTCCATAATCAAATCTGGAAATACTTATCTGAGTCTCCCACAAAGAACCTTTGTAATACATTTGTAAATAGTATTATAATCGGATATAGGTCTAAATTCACTCACATTATGTGGGTATTTAGTTTTAGGAATTAGAGTGATCACTATATTATTCAATTCTTTCAAAATCTTCCCTCCTTATGCACGTAGTGCATCCAATACAACTGTTATCACTTCCTCGCCTACTAATTGCCTTGTGTCTGCATAGAAATAGGTGCTAAAACCATCTACTCTAGCAGCCTTACAACCAAGAATAGAAAATAGAGCCTTCTTAACTTTAGTAACAATATATGGTGCACACAAAATGCTCTTGTGCTAATCTGTAATCACATGATCAGGCCCGTCTCGAACTATATAAAGGCCCTGTGCGATCTCGTATTTGAAAAATTCAATAATGTAATAGCTCATCCATACTTCACATAATCATATTATGAATAAAAAATACGGTTATTTCATGAGGTACCCCTGAGTTCTTTGAAAATTCACGTGGTACCCATTTTTTTAAAAAAATTCACCAGGTACCCTTGAGTTTACTAAAAATGCACCAGATGCCCTTAATGACTAACGGCTTTAAGTTTCGTTAGTCATTAAGCCACGTGGCAACTTCGTATTGGCTCTCTAAAAAATATTTTGTTAATAATTAAACAAAATTAATAAAAAAACTTTAAAAAAATTAAAAAATTTTAAAAAAATCTCAACCCCTAGCCACCAGCCCACCACTGCCACCACCTTGCCACCACCTGCCGGCGGTAATCCCACCGCCTTTACCGCCTCCGTCACCCTCCTGCGCCGGCGAGGAGCGAGGACCGTTGGTGTCACACCCTCGCCGGTAGCCTTCCCCTCCCCGCATAACCAACATCCCGATGCCAAAACCCCAACCCACCCCCTCAAAAAACCTCCCTCCACCCCACGGCCGGCGCCTAAATCACATCCCCGGTGCCGGCGAACATTTCTCGACCATCCTCAACCCATTTCACTCCTTAAAACACCACATAAAACCCCCAAATCGAAAACCCCCAAATCAAAAATTAGGGTTTCGATTTGGGGGTTTTAAGATTTGTAGGTGGTTGTTTAAGGGGGGAAAGAGGGTGGGGATGGCAGGGAGTGGGGCGACGAAGCTTTGCCGGCGCCGTGGAGGGAGTTTTGGCGCCGGCTGTGGTGCAAAGGGGGTGTTTCAAGGGGTTAGGAGGGGGTTTCGAGGGGTGAAGGTGGTTTCGGAGGGAAGAGGAGGCTGCCGGGGAAGGGGTGGGGCAGGGAAGAGGAGGGCTGCCGGGGAAGTGGTGGGGCAGGGAAGGTCACTGGCGTAGGGGGTTGCGGGGTAGGGGTACTGCCGGCGAAAGGGGGCGGGGGTGGGGCGTGGTGCGGGGGGGGCAGTGGTGGCTGGGTTTGGTTTTTTTTTTTAAGTTTTTTATTAATTAATTAGTTTTTTTTTTAATTAACTAAATAATATTTTAGGGAGCCAATAGGAAGTTGCCGCGTGGCATATTAGCCCTTAATGACTAATGGTGTTAACGTCCGTTAGTCATTAAGGGTATCTGGTGCATTTTTGGTAAATTGAGGGGTACCATGTGAATTTCAAAAGTTTTGTGGGTACCATGTGAATTTTTTAAGTACTTAGGGGTACCTCATGAAATAACCGTAAAAAATAGTCTAAATAAGTAGATAAACTTTTTCTTTTTACTACTTGAACTTTCTCTATTTTGGGGCCCTCATAATTAAGGGGCCCTGTTTCATGGAACATGTTGAACATGCTAAAAGCCGCCCCTGCACATGATCTTCTTGAATTAACGTAACATTAACTGTTTTCCTTAAGGAGGGATCTATAGTCAAAAAAAATTCATAATAATGTAAGGAGGCATTAGAAACACTTGTAGGTGTATCCTGCCATACTCCATCAGTATCACACATACTATAAAATTAGTTATATGACCTTCTTGCTTTTAGACTCTGATGAATGAGTGTAGTATTCTCATCACCATCCTTGACCCAAGCCATATTGGCTTTTGAGCCAAATATTCAACATAAGCTTGATGTTTGATGTGATAGTCCTACACTGTTCTAAGTTCAACTTCTGCCAATTCAACATCTCTTAGAGATTCTGATGCAATAGCACGTGTGCTTCAGTCATATTCTTATACGATTTCACTTCAGCTGCTTGTAAATCTAAAAAACCTTATCGATCTATTCAAGATTTTCTATGCAGATTTCACATTTTTCAACTTTTAAGAACTTTGAACATTGTCTTTGCACATTAATGTTCCAAGCATTATCACTAGTAGAAAAAAGCTCATCCGATACAGTCAAAATTCGGGCTTACTGATCCGGTTTTGGTCCGGATCGGGTGACGTAGAAGCAATTATAAGAAATTAACTGATCATGTGGTTGCAATGCAAACTGAATCAATTAGGCATTAACTGATGCAGTTGCATCACAAAACCGGATCAGTTAGGCGATTGAACTGATGTGGTTTTGTAATAAAACTGCATCAGTAAAAGTTCATTCACATTTTAAAAAAAAGCATAGCCTATTGTCTAGGCTACAGGCAGAACATCAATCCAGCTTCAATTCACCGAATTTAAGGATTCGGAAAAACAAAAATAAAATTATATTCAACATTCCATCCCCATTCAAATCCACCAACATTCAACAATCACATAACAAAATTATAATTAAAAAAATCAACAAAACAAGAATAAATACAAAGAAGAAGATCAATTACTAATCCAAGAGGTTGTGAAATACAGTAAATTACAGAAAAAAAATTAAAAAATAACGAATAAACTAAATTACATGAAAAGGAAACCAATATAAAAATAAAAAAGAAGTTACACCAAAAATACTAACGAAATTACTCACGAAAATAAAAAGTAAATTGCGAATTGGGGTTTTTTACGAATTAGGGTTTGGAACTGGGCTTTTTTGGTACATTGTGGTTGGTTTTAAATTAGGGTTTTGTGCGTGGTTGTTTAGTTTTCAAAACGAGGGAGGGTGAGAGGAGTGATGATGGTTGGATGCGAATTAGGGTTCCGTCTCCCTTCTCTTCGATGCTACTTGTGTCGCGTTCATGCTCTCCTCTGCACTTGTGAATTATCGTTCGTGCTCTCCTCGTCGCTTGCGAATTGTCGTTCATGCTCGCCTAGCCGCTTGCAAATTGTCGTTCGTGCTCGCCTCGTTAAATTCATTGCTTGTATGGTGGTGGGCCTCGATGTTCGCTACATTCCAAGAGATCAAAGAGAGTGATGAGGGCTACAGTGGTTGTGTGATTCATCGGTGTTTGAGGTGATAGATGTGGTGTTTGGCTGATTCGATGGTGTTTGGGTGTTTAGGGTTTTGTGGGTGAGAGGAGGGCAAAGGGTTATTCAAGTGTTCAGGGTTTGCTGGGGTAGGTGGAAGAGAAACCAAATATTTAAGGAGGAACTCAAGTTGGGCCGCGCATCACCAAATATCTCGTGGGCTGCTTTCATGGAATGAAATCTGATGCGGTCCACAAAAGGACGCATCAGAATGTCCTCTCAGCTTTCCCTACAATTTCTAATATTGATTTTCGGATGCGGTTTTACAAAAACTGAATCAGTTACTAAGTGACATATAAGGTTTTCTCCGCTAGTGTATTCCTGACCTTCTCCTCAAACTTTGGTGCCAATCTTCACATTCTGTAATATTTAAAAGGATATCTTCCTTATCTAATCTTAAGATATATAACCAAGACTGCAGGTGAGTGATCAAGCTCTCCCTCACACAAATGAAACCCCAGCCGTATTAAAAATAGGTTGCCATTGCTGATTTGCCATAATTATATATAGCTTTAAAAATACTCTTAAATTCCCCTGCTGCTTATTAATCCATGTGAAAAAATTGTATGTGCTTTGTATATCATTCATACCACAATATGCCATACATAGCTTCATATCCCTCATATCAGATTCTTTAACATGTGATCCAATCCTCTCATCAGTGTGCATCACATAATTAAAATCACCACACATAATCCAGGGTTCATCTACCTTGAATTGCTTAAGATCCTCCCATAATCCCTCCCTTTTAGCTCTTTCATTAAAACCATAAATGAAAGTGTAATAAAAACTAGGTTTACCATTCATAGTTTATATCAGACAATGAAGCAACTGACTAGAACCTTTCTAAATATCTTCCTAAAAACTTCTTGCCTTCCTCCCAAGATAATCTACCTCTATTATGATAATTAGAATTGGTAGTAAAACACCAACCACTATAAAGTCTTTGGTAAAGACTACCTAGATTAGTAGTCCTTATTTTTGTTTCTGAGAGGCTAACAATACTAATAGATAGTTTGTGAATATAGTGCTTCACATATAACTGTTTCTTAGTATTATTACTTCCTCTTACATTCCAACACAACATCTTATACATTACCAATAGGAGGTGCTCCCGCTCCTGACTGTTCTTGTTCATTCCTAGCTTCATTAACCTGTTCAACAACTCTTTCCTGTGCCATATAAAGCTTAACAAGAGCTTAAAAATTATTCTTAGTATGAGTCTTTTGCACACTCGAAGTTCTGACCTTTATTGGCTTCAATGCTTTTTGAAAGTCATTAAGATCCATTTCAGTTGTAGTATTCTGCTTCTCTACTTGTATCATAATAGTTTTTGTGTTTAATGATCAGGCTTGTATCAGCGGGTTTAAGCTGCTTAGGAACCTAAATATGCTTCTTCTGCCGCCTACAATCCTTTCTTAAATGACCAATGCTTTTACAATGTTCGCATTGATTAGGTTTCCATTCAAACATTACAGGAACCTCTGCTAGGTTACCATGTTCATTCCAAAATTACACTACATCTGGAAATTCCTTATCCAACTTCACCTTAATCAACACCCGAGCATATTGTAATTTGTCTCTATTACGTGTTGCATCATCACGTTTAATTGGATCACCTATTTGTGATGTAATCTTATGTAACGATTTCTCCCCCGGTACTTAAGGTGCAATTGTAATTGAACCCATATTGGAAGTGTTTTCAGATCATCCTTCTCAAAATCAATTTATGATGTCCAAGACTTCACAATCACTGGTTTATTATCCAAAAAATAGTGACCCTCTAGGACTTTATCCCTAGCATCCATAGCCTTGAACCTCACCAAAAATATACCCCTCTTAATCATCGCCACTTTTTCCACATTATGACTCTTCCAAACTCATCGAAAAAACCTTTTATCACATGTACAGGAGGTTAAACCTTACAACGTAACATATAACTGAAGAACTCCAGTAGTCTATCTCCTCTTGAATGCCCTCAAGCTTAATATGAACTGGTTCATGCTCAAATTTATCTATTTTAATTCTCTACAGGTTTATCATGTTCTTTTTCAACATTTTCCAAATTTTCACAATCATGATCATCCTCTAAGTCTTCACAATCAATAAATTGCTGAAAGATTGGATGGTTACCTGAGTTATTCATCTGAGAAATTTTGTTCGTATTATCATGAATGGATTGTAACCATTCATTAGATTTATGTCTGATTTCAGATTGCTGCTGTAAATTCTGAAACAAAGATTTAGGGGTTAAAATCTCTCCAATCCCTAGACCAAAGTCCAGTGCCTCAATCCCGATGGTCTCATCCATAAACTTCGTTCTCAATGCTTGAGAATCTGGTGTAGATCCTCTTGCTTTTTCCTCTCGATTATTATGCTCTTTAGTTAGAGATTCGCTGGATTTCCTTGCCATGGCAACGAAGAAAACATTCGTCGACTGGAAAACTTGGAGAGGAAGTTTGTTAGATTGAAATTTCAATTATCAGTTTGATAATATTTGCATTAAAACATTGCTTGGTTGTTTAATTGGATAAAACATGACATAAATCAATATTAAGTAAAGGCTATCAATGGGCGAATTTGATTCCTGATCTTATTTTTACCGGCCTTCACCCTCAAACTATATCTATAGTTCATTGACCATTAATAGAGTCATGATGGGAAAATCTACATTGAATCAGTCTCGAAGTTTTTTTCTATGATTTTCCAATATCCAATTATGTTTATGAGTTTTTCTTTAAAGACTTGTTTGTGACTTCTCTCTATTTCAAAATGTTTTCAATAAAACCTTTATAATGAGATAGTGATATACGCGATCATCCCACATCATGTGAATAAAAACACGCCCACACTTAGTGATGAGGCTTTATTCCTTTTTGATGAAAATCAGTGACGAGGTTTAAAACTTGGAATTTACACCCCTATAATAAATTAAGTTATAGGCGCATGGCGATATATATAGAAGTTCAACATTTTATCATGATCAAAATAAAAAAGCTAGCATGCATTATGAATTCATCTTCAAAACGGAGTAATACTTAAGTTTAAAGGGTTAACTAAAGATAAATTGATACAATGGTTTTTTCACCAGATACCCCGAATTTTCAAAAAATTCACTAGGTACCCCTCATGTTTTCAAAATTCAGCAGGTACCCTTTAATTATTGTTTATTAGCATTAAGTGCCCCTACACTTAACGGAAGTTAGTGCTCTATTAGCCCAAATTTACAAGTTTGCCGGTAATTTTGTGGTGCCATAATGGTAACTCATGTCAGACATCATCACTTCCAAAAAATTCGTCCCTCAACTTCCACTCCTCTATTTTGGTTCATCCATGTAACCCTAAACTGAGGATTTTCAACAAAATTCTTTAACCATTTGGTGCGCATTAGGAAGTTATTTTGGTCAGATTGTTGTTGAGATGAAGATTCGCAATATAAGATTGAAGGAAAAGTGTGATTTTGTGGAATTGCGAAGAAGTTGAAAATTTCACAGCGAAGGTTAAAATACTGCAAAAACGTAAAAATTTTCTTTATTTTCTTCAACCTAAAGTGCTTTGAAGTTCAATAATTTCACACTTGTTGCATGTAAAATGTTTTGCATTGTTTTAGGATGTTAGGGTTAGTTGTGGTTCTTTGGCTGTAATTTTATCAAAATTTTTGTGCTTTGTTTTTTTTTACTTTGTGTTAATTTTGATGATATGTGATTATTAAGATGGTTGTTGTGTGGTTATTTGTGCATTTCAATACTCGTGATTTTGATGTTAGGGTAGAGGGCACTGATTTGCATCATCTAATAGGCTTGTTTGCGGATTTACTTGAGGAATCATTAAAGCAGAATGTGTAGACCCTTGCCAAGTATTTAGGTTTGTTCTTGCAAAAAAAAAAAAGATAATGAGGAGAGGGAGAAACTTGAGAACATGAGGAGAGTACATGAGATATTCAAGAGCGAGAGAGAGAAAAAGGATGAGGAAAGGAGGAGACAAGAAGAAGAGGAAGAGCAGAGGAGGTTGGAAGAAGAGAAGGAATATGCAATTGGGTTCTGTGTTCCTATTGAAGTACATATGTTGTCTGTTGACAATTATAAGGTTGAGTACATAAGAGTGTACTCAATACAGGAAGCTGATGAAGTGGTCCCTGGTTTTTCACAACCAAACCTGAAGCTTAAACCTAAGACCCTGTTGACACCTCTCAACCCGTAAATAAGACACAACCTAATCTAGTGAGGCCTGGCCCACAACAACACCAATAAATGAGCCATAACCCACAACAACAAAACTTATAAAAAGAACCCCAAGGAAAAAAACTACAGCCACCCCCAAGAAAAAGAAATTAACGCCAAGACCCAAGAAGGCTGGCCTTAGACAGCACATCCCCTCTGACCCCACCCCCTCACACAGCCTACAGAAACACATCCCACCCAGCCCATTTCCCCTGAGCCCAACCCATATGAGCCCGACCCCTCACAGCCCACTGAAACACAACCCCGAACCCACTGAAACACATCCCACCCAGCCAACGCCCTCGCAACCTACTGAAACACAGTCCCCAATCTTTCCCTATTCATCACGCCCCAACTGAGTCCAACCCACCATCACCACATATTTATATGACACCCCCATTTGAGCATACCCCATATGAGCCCACTCCAGTTGACCAAGCTTATGTGGTGAAAGGGAAGGGAAAGAAGGCTAGGCCCTCAGATTTTAGAGTTCCTAAAACCACAACTAAGAGGCAGGGCATCGATGTTCCAAAAGGATAAGGAACTGGGAGGCAGGGCTGTGGAAAGAGACTAAAGACGGTGGATTTTGGGGATGATGATGGAGATGATGAACCAAGCAGTGATGATGAGCACTTCATTGATGAGGAGGATGAAGAAACATCAGAAGATGATGATGTTTTAGGGGAGTTCATTGTAGATAAGAATGAGGATGTTTTTGCATATGATGATGTATCGTCTGAGAAAGCTTTTGAAGATTTCCTAGATGGGAGCTCTAGTATGGACAAGTTGTATAGGAATGGTAAGATTTGGAATGAACAGCCATATGGGTCTATTGCACTAGAGCCTTGGTTTATCGTTCCAACTTGGGTTTTTGGAGGTTCTGAGGGATTTTTGCATTCTAGAAGGCTTTGGTCTTCTTGTCTTTGAAGGCTCATAGCAAGAGGTTTACAGCTTGTTGCATGATGGAAGCATGTGAATGGAGGATACATGCTTCCTGATTAACTGATAAAATCAATTGGGCCATCAAGACCATTAAGGAGGGATATACGACATGTGGGAGATTAGAGGAGAACCCCATGGTCTCTTCTTCTTAGTTGTGTAAGAAATTGTCGGAAGTCATCAAAACAACCCCTGATATTCCTGTTGAGTCTTTGCAAAAGGTTATTCAAGAGAAGTTTAGGGTGACAGTTTAGAAAAGGTTATTCAACAAGGTAAAAACCATGGTTAAGGAGGAGATTCATGGAGGGTTTGCTGAGGCTTAAAGCTTACTCCCCACATATGTTGAGTTGATAAAGTCCAAAAACCCATGGTCATATGCCCTTATAACATGGACAGGGAGCATAGGTCAGGTAGCACCAAGATTCAAGGCCCTTTTTTTCATTTCACTAGTGGAAAAAACCCATCTAATGTGGTCAAAATCGGGCTTACGGATGCGGTTTTTGTCCGCATCAGATGGGCCTGCAGCAGCTAACCAAAAAATTCGATGTGGTTGAAAACAGCATCAGTATAGCAAAAATCTTATGCGGTTTTCCAGAATAACCGCATCAGATTGTGTATTTTGAAAAAAAAAAGTGACGAGCAACAGATAAAGCTCACAAAACCTAAACTAAACTAATGCAAGCCAAAATCTGTAGAGAAATTGAACAATATGATAGTGAAAATCTGAACATACAAAATTAGTATAAATTAGTAGAGAGATTTACAAAATCACCAAACCAAAAATTCATAGAAAATGTTAACTAAATTACATTATAATTACAAAAAAATACAATAAAAATGCAAACAAAATTCCAAGATAATAACAAAAAACAACACCAAATAAACGAAACAAAAACTAAAGAAATTTTAATAGAAATCCGATTATTACAAACACTAGGTCATGTTCGTTAGAAATTGAACAGAAATCCAAAAATTAGAAAAACAAATGAAAAAAAAACCTACAACGAACGCTAGGTCAAAAAGAAATCCAGAAATTAGAAGAGGGAGTTCAGATCTGGTTGAGCGCAATTTTCGAAGCGGCGGAGAAGAGTGAGTTCGTTTACTGGCGAAGACACAAAGCGACGGCGAAAAAGGGCGATGCATTGTCGTGTTCGTTGGTGGCGTGTATTCGTCGTTGGGAGGAGAAAGAAGGGAGGAAGATTGTGGAGATGGTGTTGTTCGTCGTTGCAAGGAGAAAGGAGGGAGGAGGGTTGTGGAGATGTGAACCGGACTGAGGGAGGAGGGAGGAGGGAGGGAGGAGAAAGGAGGGTTTACAGTTGTGGAGATGTGAACCGGACTGAGGGAGGAGAGAGGAGGGAGAAAGGAGGGTTTAGGGTTAATGAATGTTAAGGATGGCGTGTGTTTTATTTGGGGACGGGGACTGGTCCTTGAGACAAACTGGGCCATGAGGGATTGGGCGTGTGATTTATTTGGGCTACAATCTGATGCGGTCCCCGTAAAACCGCATTAGTTTATATAATCTGATGCGGTCCACAAGAAGACCGCATCAAATTATACTCCCAACTTTCCCTCACATTTTCAATGTCCATTTTCGGATGCGGTTTTATAAAACCGCATCTATTACTAAGTGACATATAAGGTTTTTTTCACTAGTGTTTGCAGCACAAGTGAAGGGATTTTTAAGGGTTATAGGCCTTTAAGAGGCATTGATGGGGCACACTTGAGTGGATATTGTAAACGGATCATATTGTCTTCTCTAGGTGTGGATGGAAATAATGAAATATTTTTTATTACATATGAGATTGTTGATACTAAGAGCACATAATCTTTGGAGTACTTTTTTAGTAACTTGAGGCTGTGCTTTGAAAAAGAAGGGTGCAACAGATATATTGGTGCTTCATTAGTGATAGGATGAGAGGGGTTGATGTTGCTGTGTATGGGGGTGTTTCCAAGGGTACCAGTAGGGTTTGTTGCCAGCATTTATACATGAACTACAAGAATTTGGGCTAAAATGGATCAGCCTTCCACAAGTTATTCTCGATTGCAGCAAATGCCTACAACATATATGTGTTCAACAAAGCAATGGATAAGATCTTGACTTTTGATAAAGATATTGTTGCCTATCTAGAAAACACCACAGAGCAGTGGTCTAGGCATATGCTTGACACAATAATCAGTTGTGATCACAATACCACAAATTTTGTGGAAAGTTTCAATGCCTGCACCAAAGCTCATAGAGATTTACCTGTGTTCAAGCTACTTGAAGGTATACAATTGCAACTTTTTTATTTTTCAATTTTTCCTTGATCTGAATTATTATTGATCTAACATTTTTGTTTACTTTTTTCAGCCATAAAAGTCTGGTCAATGAAGAGGACTGGTGCAAGGCTTGACAATGCTATTGACATGGAGCCAAAATAACTCACTAATTATATATGCTACAAAGGTGCTAGAAACTAGGAGTGGGGATTCAAGATTTTGTCATACAAAAGAGAGCAAGAAAGGCCACCTAAGCAACCTAGCAACATTTGCATCTTCCGAACAGATTTATTTGGGTAATTAACTCAAATCAGTTTTTGTAAAGCTACAGCGATATGGGCAAACCAGTTTTTGTAAAGATACGATGATTTAGTGTCCTTTGTTATGGTGATTAGGGAAAGTCGATTTCGTAAAGAAACTAAATGGCAGATTAGTTTTTGGTTGTGCATACATGTTTATGCTACAATGATAATTATGTTACACAACTTTTTTTCATTCTTGTGGCAAACATTACATCACTCACTTCCAAATTACAAAGAGAAGCAATAAAAAAATAATTAACCCTTAATCGTATGGCTAACTAACTTCTTTCGTTCTTTAAGCTTCTTCTTCATTTGCTTCAACTCTTCTTGCATATTTTCATTCTCTGACCTTCCCATGCTTTGTGCCTCATGATGGATGCCTCCACTTTACTCCACCCAACCTTTACACCACCTAAAAGTGTCACCGACTCACACTTAAAGTACAATCGTTGTGGGTTTAAACTTGAATTAGAACTTCTAATTGTGAATTTCCTCCAACATCTACACATTCGATTTGGAACCCTAATGTATGTAGACTCTTAGGTTGAGGAGGATGTTTTATATAGAGAACTCATTAGGATAATTTAGAGAGATGGTAAAAAGAGAGTACTAGTAAGGATGTTAAAAGGGGGATTTGCAATATATAAATAAACTGAGTAAAAGCACCTAACGGCTAGTTTTTAAAAGCAGTTTCTATTCGTTAACTTGCAGGTTGTATTTGAAAACATTTAGAATATTTGGTGAAAAAAAATTCAATTTAAGGGTACCTTGTGATTTAAAGTTTACTCCAACGGAAGGTTGATAGTAGAGGAATTTGGGTGTATTTATATAAAATTGTGGGGTACCTGGTGAATTTTGAAAGCATAGGAGAGTACCTGGTGATTTTTTTTTTTTTTTGAAAACTTGGAGTATCTGGTGAAAAAATCATTAATACAATGATTTAAGAAATCGATTGCTAGAAAATGATTCATTATTGATGTATCATATTAACGTTAGTTACAACTTAAACGAGTTAATTAAATAAGTTAATTTCTTCTTTAACGATTTGAACCCGTTTAGTTAAAATACTTAAATTAGAGTTATACATATTCATCACAACTATTATCTAATCTATACAAATATATTAAAAGGTGTGCATAACATCGTTTATATGCCACGTGCCACTCTCCTTCTGCCACTAGAATTTTGCCACGTGTCTATTAATCAATAATAAGTTAGATGATCATTATTTAAAAAATATATATGCTAAAGCTTGGGCACGAATAACCCCTGACCTCATGTAAGGATTTCCAAAGACTCACCATCTCATTTAACATCCTGTAATGATTCATATTTCCAAAAAAAATTATAGATATGTGTTGTAATTTGTAATGTGGCAATAAATTTCTACTTCCAGCCATGAAATTTATTTTTCTTATTTGATTTCTTTTTTGTAGTCATCCCCTTGCTCCATCTTCCCTTTCGAAATTCACCATGAATGTAAGAGTCATCTACTTCGTAACTAATGGCGTAGTTTTACAAATTATTCTTGATACTAATCAGATCTTATTGTATTGTTCGAGAATACGAATCAGGAGATAGAGTTTAAAGGTCAGAGGGAAACTCCCATAAAGAAGGTCAGTGAAATTGTTAATCATAGCACAAATTCCTTGATTGCGTATATAATTTATTTTAGGTGTGTTTTTATGTTCCATGTGGAACCTTTCCTCTTGCACTAGAATTCACGTGTGCAATGAACCAACAATAGATTGGTCATCATATTTTTTGGAAAAAATATAATGATATCTTGAATCGACTCTATGACCTATTAATAGGTATTAAGATACATTTACAGCCACACCAAGTGATATATGGTGTAATTATATTAAAATTAAATTATTAATAGATGAAAAGTTATAAGTACCGAGGTATAGTCTGGATCTAAAAACTAGTTACTATTTAAGAGAATTTAATATCAATTTCTCTAACTTTTGGATTTCTTTTTTTCTTTTTTTTTTTTGATAAGTAAGTAAGCAGTTCATATCAAACAAAACACCACAACATCCTAACAGCGACCATGCATAACCAAGGTCCTGAAACTATTACAAAGCTTCAATCCATCTCCTATCATTCTGACTAATCTTCTTAGGCATGACTGTGATACATCTATGCTTGACATCACACTTAATTTTCTTTACAGTATGAGCTATACAAGGGATTTTTCCTTCCCATAAAGCTAGATTTCTAGCCTGCCATATACAGTATATCACAGCCTCAAGAGCAGCTGCTTGGACCATTCTCCTGTATTTTGAATCTCGTCTCCTACTAACCAGCCAGTGTATGACTTGCTGCCAGTCCTGACTTCTTATTGTGATTCCACACCATTGTTTAATTTCACTGAGACATCTTCTACTATACTCACAGTCAAAGAATAAATGTCTATGATCTTCTGTATGCTCATCACATATCAGACACTTATTACTGTCACACACCCCCCAGCTTTGTAATTTCTCTCTTGTCATTAGCCTTCCTTGAGTTGCAAGCCAACTACAGAACTGATGTCTTGGTATTCCCATTCTCCCCCATATAACAGTGCTCCATGGTTTCTTTTCAAATTCACCAGTGAGCTTTGCATAAACCTCAGTAATTGAGTATTGTGGCATCATTTGAAACTGAGCCTGAGTATAGTGCCTTTTAAGGTATTCTTTCACAGCAGACCTGTCGCCAGTACCGCTACTAGTGCTTTTGGCTTATACCCACCATATCTGTTGTTTAATGTGTATAGTGTAGCCCACTTAACCCACAAATTATCACTTTTCTTCTCAACAGCCCATACATACTTCCCCATAGCAGCTATATTCCAAAGATACACTTCCTTACACCCAGCCCTCCTGCACTTTTAGGGTGTGCACCTTGCACACACTCTCCCATTTCACATACCCTGCCTTCATACTAAAGTGACATCCTGTCCACAAGAAAGCTCTACAAATGTTACTAACATCTTGTAGCACCTTTTTAGGTAAAATCATAACCTGAGCCCAATAAGAATGTAAGCTTATTAGGACTGAATGAATGAGTTGTGTCCTTCCTGCAAAAGAAATGTTCCGAGAACTCCAAGTTCTTATTCTTGCCACCATTTTCTCAGTGAGGTTCTCACATTCTGCTACTGATATTCTTTTATTGCAAATTTGCACCCCCAGGTATCTGAAAGGTAATACTTCTCTTTTGAAGCCTGATCTGTTTAAGGCCCTTGTATATCTTCCTCCTGCATCCCACTGAAGTACATAGCTGACTTGTTACTATTAGCTTGTAGGCCTGATGTTTCAGAGAAAAGTTTAAAGCCACTGAGCACAAGGTGGATTGCTTTGGAATCTCCTTTACAGCATAAGAGAATATCATCGGCAAAACACAAATGAGTGATTTTCATTGCTTTACATTGAGGATGGAACCCAAAATCCTCTTTTTCACTTATCTTCTTCATGATTCTAGATAAGTACTCCATGCAAACTACAAAGAGGAGTGGAGATAAGGGATCACCTTGTCTCAATCCTCTTTGGGAAGGAAAGTATCCATGCATAGTCCCATTAATCATCAAGGAGAACTTGGGTGTCTCCACACATGTCATAATGTAGCCAATGAATCTCTCAGGGAACTTCAAGTTTTCCAGCATCTCTCTCAGAAAACTCCACTCAACAGTGTCATATGCCTTCCTCATATCAATTTTCATCATACAGCTGGGTCTACTCTTCCTTTTACCATACTGATGCACCATATCTTGACATATCATGATGTTGTGCATGATATTCCTACTGTGAACAAAAGCTCCTTGTGTGTCCATGATGATATCAGGAAGGACTTCCCTCAGTCGGTTACACAGCACCTTTATGATACACTTGTAGATCACATTGCAACAGGATATTGGTCTGTAATCACCCACATTACTAGGACACTTGACTTTAGGGATCAAAGTGATAGAGGTTGAGTTTATCTCTTTTAATAGTCTTCCAGTATGGAAGAAGTCCACCACTGCATCTATGATGTCCCTTCCAATTATGTGCCAGCAGTCCTTGTAAAACTGACTTCCAAATCCATCAGGGCCAGGAGCCCTATCCCCATGTATAGACCACACAGCCTGTTTAACTTCCTCACCATTCACAGGTCTTAACAGCAAGTCACAATGTTCTTGACTCACCAAAGGCCCACACTGAACCACCCTTCTCTTTACTGACTTCCTGCTCTCAACTCTAGCTCCAAGTAACCCCTGGTAATATTGAAGAAAGGCATCATTCACCTCCTGTGGATCATCCACCCAAACACCATCTTCATTATGTATACTAAATATAGCATTATGTAACTGTCTCTGCCTTATGCTTCTATGAAAGACTTTAGTGTTAAGGTCTCCATCCCTCAACCAATCTCCTTTAGCCTTCTGTTGCAGGAATTGCATGTACACCTGTTGAGCATTTTTAGCTTCCATTGCAGCTGCTGCTTCTTGTCTTCTCAAGGTCATATCACCAGGTTGTTTATGAACCTGTTCCTGACATTGCTGTAACCACTGTCTTTTTTGTTCAGCCTTTGCTTGCAGGTCATGGAACCCTTCCTTATTAAATTTCTTCAACACCTCCTTCAATCTCTTCAGCTTATGAGCAACTCTAAACATAGGAGTGCCATGAATTGGACTATTCCAACTCTCATTCACCAGTGTTTCAAAATTAGCAGCTGTCCTCCACATAGCAAAGTATCTAAATGGCTTCTTCCCCCTATTCACAGTAGGATAAGAAGTCATAATTACAGGGCAGTGATCAAAGTCACCCTCAGGGTGAAACATTGCTTCAGTATGTGGGTAAGCCTCCATCCAAGCCTCATTGCACATTACTCTGTCTATTTTAGAGTATACTCTATTTTCAGCCTCTTGCTTATTGTTCCAGGTGTAGAAACACCCTGTAGCCTTCATATCTTCCATCTTGCATTGCTCCACACATTTCCTAAATTCCAGAATTTCAGAATTTCTCACAGGGGCCCCAATCCTCTCATTCATATGCAATACATTATTGAAGTCACCCATCCACACACATGCTTCACTCGCTGTCTGAAGGTTTATCAGATCCCTCCATAGCTCCACTCTATTGTCATGCTCATTAAAAGCATACACAAAAGTACCATAAAATGCTCTCCCCACCTTTGGCTCAATATAGCAATGTATGAGTTGACTTGTGCAGCAGACAATATTCACATTAAAAAAATGTGGATTCCACATCAGAATTATTCTCCCACCCTTATGGAATTGAGAATTGCTTGTAAAGCACCAACCCGGACAAACTCTAAGGTAAAGGTCACCCATCTTGTTCACCTTTACCTTAGTTTCTAAGAGGGTAACCAGACCAGCTTGGTGAGTAGCTATGAATTCCTTAACTACTCGTTGTTTAGCTAGACTGTTTAACCCCCTTACATTCCAGCATATAATCTTACTCATTACCCTCTGGAGGGCCTTCCACCCTCCACCTTCATTGCCACCAACTTGACAAGCTACATCCCCCACATGTACCTCTTCAATCAAAGCCTGGAATGAGTTTTGTATATGTACCGGACTAGCTTGCTGAGACCTAGCTCTAACAGGACCAGCCACCTCCTTGTACTCCTTAAGGTTCTTCTCAGTATGCTGTGTTTTCAGTGGCATTTCAACATTTACCTTCCTTTGCGACACCCTAGTCACCTCCTTCTTACAATTATCACTCAAATGCCCATATTGCTCACACTTCCCACATTTTTCAGGTTTCCATTCATATATCACATCAATGGATGTCAGCACCTCCTTCTCATTAAAGAATCTAATCTGATCTGGAAAACTTTGATCAACCTTTGCTTCAATCATCACTCGAGCGAAATGTAATCTCTCTCTCTTTGATGTTGCCTGATCAGTCCGTAAAAACTTACCAATTTGCCCTGCAATCTTGGCTAAGCTCTTTTCACCCCAATATTTCAGATCCATTTTGTGCAATTGAATCCACATCGGCACCGTATGGATCACCTCCTTGGACAAATCCAAATCAGGAGACCACGCTTGTATGATTAGTGGTTTTTTATCAAAAAATTGAAATCCACCATTCAGCACAATATCTCTGCTCTCCATAGATGTGAATCGCACTATCACCACCCCTTTCTTGATACTAACCACCTTATCCACACCAAGATTCTTCCAAATCCGCCTAATAAATCCTTCCAGAACATATATTGGTGGATTCGCACCCAAGACATAGCATACTATTGATGATTGCCAGAAATCAACTTCATCTTGTATGTCATCGTTCGTAATTTTCACATAATTTCCAGAATCAGCATTTTCAGGCATGTTTTTATTCATTATCTCAATTCTATCAACATTTCCTACTATATTATACTCCTCAATCACCTTATTCTGCTCATTCAAATGTAAATTTTGATTACCTGGCTCCATCTGTAAAACAGGGGTTGATATCACCTTATCCTTTTGGTTTGATTTGATCACCGTCATCCATTCCGAAAAGTTCAATCGCACCTCCGATTGTTGTTGCAAATCTCGTAACGATGATTTTGGAGACAAAATTTGTCCCAAATTCGCAACCTCATCATCATCCGAACTCTCAAAATCCAACGCCTGAACCCCCAATATTTCATCCATCGTACGTGTTTTCTTCGCCTGTGAAGATGAAGGCACCTTCAATTCCATCACCTTATCACCGGATTGAGAGGGTTTTGAATTTACTCTTGCTCTAGTTTTCCTAGCCATGGCAGCTCAAAAGTTGAGAGAAAAGCTAGAGAGAGAAAGTTCCCGCCCTCTAATTACATCCATTTTTTTTTTCTTTTTTTCTTCCCTAAGGTAAAGTGAGTAAATGAAAAATATTCGGAAGTGGTATAACTCGGTATTAGATCCAGGTGTGAGTAAATCCGACTAGGGATGTGCAAGGGTTGGGTCTGGGTTCGGTCCAGCCAAACCCTAGACCCGGACCCTAAATTATTTTGCAGACCCAAACCCGGACCCTAACCCTAAGGGTCTGAAAAAAATGGACCCTAACCCAGACCTTTAAGGTCTGTAGGGTCTAGAGGGTCTGGAAGGTCCAGGCCTAAATTTTTTATTTTGCCAAATTTTCAGCATTATTAATATCAATAATCATCCGAAATTCGCACGAAATAAACACAAAAAATTGCATCAAACACAAGAGTTCGCATATAAACTGAAAAAAAAAAAACAAAACAAACACAATTCACAAATATATAAACTGAAAAAAAAAAAACGAAACAAACACAAACATACAAATAGAAAAAAAGAAACAAACACAACTTATATAAGAGTTCAGAATGGGTGTTTTGGTGTTTTAGTTTAGGTTTTAGTCTTTTAGAAAATTAGTTTGTTTTTTTAAAAAAAAGTTAAAATGTATATATTAAATAAGTTTAGGGTCTAAGGGTCGGGTCTGGGTCCAAAATTTTAAGACCCGGACCGGACCCTAAAAAATTCACTTGGACCAGGACCCGATCCGGACCATTAGGGTCTGAAAAAGTTGGACCCAGAACGTTAAATTAGGGTCGAGTCCAACAGGGTCTGGATAGGATCCTGGACCCATGCCTATCCCTAAATCCGACATGATTGGTCAGCAGAAGGCAACAAACATTTATGATTTGCAATGAAGAAATAGTATACAACAAACGGAGCTATACGGTTAGATTTGATACTTCACCGATAAACAGGACAAAAACATAAACGTAGCTTCGGTTCTTTGGCCTCTCGGGTAGTCTAAGATCATAGAAAGCAACAATGACTAATCATCAAAGATCTAACTGCCGGCTGTGCTAAGATGCATGATGGGTTAGGAGAACTTTTGTAAAAAGAGAGAAAAAACGCAAAAATTAGAAATTTCTTCTCTAAAACAAGAAAATGGGAATATATTATATTACTCGTTTAGACTCATAATATAGTGAATATTTTTTTTAAAAAATTCTCAAAATATGTCATTTGTTTCTTACTTTAATTCTACATTTTCCATGATTTGCCTAAAAATATTGTGTCACCATTATTTATTTGCTTTTTAGAATTCTTTTGTTGCTTTTTAATTCAACCAAAGGGTTCAATTAGACATATATTTAATGTTTGGTCTTCTAAAATCAGCTTTTCCATAATATTATTTGTTTATAATTTCATGTCCATTTACTTTAATTTTCTTAAAAATGAAAAACAGACACTATATTATGGAACGAGAGTATTTTTATGAAGGAAACAATACTCTTATTTTCTTAGCGAGTTTGAAAACTGCATTCTGAAGTTGCAACACAGTTGCAACATAAGAGATAGTGTCAAAGGACCAACTCTACCAAAAGTTTAAGCTAATGGTTGAGGCCCCAGAAATAGATTTATACTCTAACACTCCCCTCACGCAAGAGCTCTTTGGGCTTGAAGTGTCGATGCAACACAAGCCTCACTAGTCACTCATACATGGTGTTAAATATTCCACTGAAAAAGGAGGGGTGGATGAGATTCAAACCCGTGATCTTTTTGTCACGCTGGCTCTTGACAAGGCCGGTTAAGGGCCTGTGCAAGCTGGCCCTCAGCACAGGGCTCAATACATCAGAGGGGCCCCAAACAGAGACAAAAAGAAAAGGGACGTAGTAATAATCACATACTGAATGCTTGGAGCAGTGGTAAAAATCTCCTATGTTGTAGACCTCTAGGTCGCGTGTTCGAACTCCTATGTCGAGCATTTTTCTTCTGCATTTTTAGTTGAGTTCAACCTCTATTTTTTATCCTGCTTCTAAATCTCTTCTCTATTCTGTTGGAAAAACCTCCTTTTCTTTTATATTTTATATAGTTTTTTTTTTCATGACCATTCTAATTTTCTCTCTCCAATTTATTTTTTGGAAACTTGGCTATTAATATTTTCCACCCTTCTAAACTTTTATTTTTCAAAAAACTAGGTCTATTGCCGTTTTTCAATCATTTCACCTTATTATTCATGTAATCATAACCATATGAAATGAAAATTCCATTCAAATAAAACCATAAGTCATCTACATTCTACACCTTTATTACAAATCTATAGAAAACTGTAAATTTTGTATATGATTTTTTTCATTGTTTTCCAATATTTTTTTATTTAAGGGAAACCTCACCCCCAAAAATCCCCTAGTGAGATTTGATCTCATGATGAGGTCAAACCTTTACCACTAGGCCAAACTTTACTTGGTTCATTATTTTCCAATATGTAAAACATCTAAACTTTTTTGATTGTCTAATTATAAAAAAAGGAGTGTTAAAAAAAGGTTGCTTGATTATGAAAAAAAAGATGCAAATATCTCAAAGCTGTTAAATATGATTTCATAAATAGCACAGGGCCCCCAAATAGTTTAAGACGGCCCTGGCTCTTGATATCATGTCAAAGGACCAACTCAACCAAAAGTTTAAGCTAATGATTGAGACTGCAAGAATAGATTTATACTCTATCAGATAACTATTAGTAAAATACACCCTCGTCCCTCTATATTGATAGAAGTGTCTTCAAAGGTTATATATACAACTACACATCCTGAGAAGTACTGCTATACTAGTAATTTGGTATTACATTGATATCAAAAGTTGACTAGTAATATTTCATTGGTCATATATAGATATATAATAGGAATTGAGGTTAGCTCAAGTGGTGAGCTTTTCCATCTTCTTTAACAAGATTTAGGGTTCAATTTCTTCTCCAAGCATTTGTTTGGGATTTAAGAGGGAAATGGGTAAAGGGTGTCTGACTTGTAATGGGCCTCTGGATGCGGACCCTGTGCGAGGGCAGCACGGAGGATTTCTTCTTACCAATTTTTTTAACAAAGATAAATATATAATGACAAACAATAATAGTTTATTACTACTTCAAGGTATGTGTAAATATATAATGAAAAACAATAATAAATTACAAGTGGAATACACCAGTGGCGGATCCAATGCAGGTTTAGTGGGTTCAACTAAACCTACGCGAATCTGGGGAAAAGCTGGGTAAACTGGAAATAAAAGGGAAAAAATAAATAATATTTCACACGTATTATTTCAATGAATGGCGTATAGCTCAGCGGTTGAAATGCGCATGTTTGATCTCATTCATGCGGTCGTGGATTAGAATCCTGGGTCTAGCCGGAACTGTTTGTTTTTTTTTTTCTTTCTGTTTTTCCCCCTTCCTTCATCTTTTATTTCTTGGTTTAGAATCGAGAAAGCCTTGGTAACCAACTGTTTGAGTCCAAAAAAGACTCAAACACTCAAAGAGTTACACAATGGTACCATTATAACCTGGTATTGGTATCACATTGTTATCAGGATTGGTACCAAGCAACCTTACTTTGGTATCAAAATTTTCGGACAATGGTACCAATCTAACCTAGCATTGGTACCAAACAACACGCGCGTGAAATTTCCAAGGCTTAAAATGACCAAATTACCCCCGTTTGAGTCCCCTAAGAGACTCAAACGGTTGGTTGCCAAGACAAGCTCGTTTAGAATCCTGGGTTTGGCAGGAAGTGTTTGGTTTTTTTTTCTTTTTGTTTTCCCCCTTTCCTTTATCTTTTATTTCTTAGTTTAATTTCTTCTTTCTTTTCTTTATCTTTCCTTTATGTTTTTTTTAGCTCTCATAATTTTTTATAAATTTCTCCCTTCCACCAAGTATTAATGAAGTAATTCCGTCCATTTTTAATTATTTGCAACTTTCACGATTTTGCACTATTCGCTTACTTACATTTAATTATCTTTGATGATTTATATGTAATGCTAATATAGTCATGTTAAATCTTGTTACATTCTTTTTAATTTAGATTTCTACATCTAATTTTTATAATTTTACATATTAGAGACATTAAGGATTAAAGATATGCATTGTGAAACGTGAAATTTCAAAAAGTTACAAGTAAATGAAGATGGAGGAAGCAACAATTAGTATTGTGTACAATAAATTATTTATTGTAAAAACTATTACGCTTTTGGCCAGAATGGGTCATTTTAAAAGTCAAAACGATCATTTTAGATTTCATATTCATTCTAGTTGATAATATTTCTTTTTTTCATTGTTTCATATCATAGATAGTTTTAAACTTTTAACGCTTAATTGATAGGTTGATTTAAAGAAAAACATGTTGAATGTCTGAATAATTATATTTTGTACTTGGTTTTATAATAAATTGATAGTCTTTTATTTAGCGAAAAAGGGGAAAGCCCCTGGTCTTTTGTTAGTACAAGTATTTAATTAGTTATTCTAATGATGTAATTAAGAATGAAAGATTTGTTTTTTCTATAAAAAAAATGTAATAAAGATGGTAAAATACAATTGTAATTTATACTCGAACAACTCCGAACCCACGTGGCTCAATTCCTGGATCCGCCACTGGAATGCACCGTCTATAAAAAAAGGTAAATGTAAGAATTTTGAATTAAAAGAACGTTGATACCCCAAAAAGAACATTGTGATTTCCATTGTTCGGCCGAGAAAAGAGGTCCCAACTCCCAAACTGCTGTCGATGGAAGAAGAAACATAGCAGCATGCGCCAAAGAGGGAGGGGGGGAGAGGTGTGGCGTTGCATGTCTTTGGTCGAGCCATGACCACGGCTAGAGACGGGAGGCTTGAGGCCTCGAGAATTGTTGGAGCCTTCGGGATAACCGACGAGCTCGTAACACTTGCTAGCATCATGACCATGCTACTTACTATGTGTGCACTCGTGGAGGGTCCAATAACACCGGTGTTGAACTATGTCTTGAATTATTTACTTGGCACTAAGATTAACCTAGCACTAGGTCTGTTTTAGTTTCGGGGTTAGGCCCATCTGTTTAGGTTAATTAGTAGGGTACTATATAAACCTACTATTAACCTCTGCCTGCATATCATTATGTTATCTGTACTCTCTCCTAAACCTAATAAAATCGTTTCTCCTCTTACTATGGACGCAACTAACACATTATTAGTGAGCCATGTTAATTCTTGTGTCGATTGTTCATTATTATTTATTTCGTTAATTGCATTTGTCACAAAAACTGGGAGATGTTATGACCCGGCTTATGATCGTATTAGCACACAGGACGTTCGGGGAACCCCACTACCAAAGCTGACAACATCTTGCATAGCAAAACCCACGACATCCTAAGGGGAATCACTCAGCAAAACAGAAGATCAAACCCGCTCGTCTTTAACCGTCAAGTTATAGGCGCGATCAAGCAAGGGCAAAGGGTCGAACAAGAGGATATTAGAGCGCAAAGAAGAAAAATCCAAGTATAATTCCATTGAAAATTCATGAAGTCGTTGTTCATCACGGCGAAAAGCATGGCTCGAACCCGCATCACAAAGAAAGAAACAGGAACAAGATATCAAGGGTTCATGTTGGTTCAATGCTTCCCATAAACTTTTAATTTGCCATAATAAGTTGAAGAAGACATTATTTTGGATTACTCACACTTAGATATTGCATGTTTAATTTGATGAATTTTCGAACCATTAACCAAAGCAAATCTACTACGTAAATGATCCCAAAGCCGATGAGCATCACGAAAATTAAATAAAGAGGATTTTGCCTTAGAATTAATGATGTTAGTAATCCACGAGACAATCATGGTATTGATTGTCAACCATTCGAATGTGGTATACGACGGCTCAGGTCCGGTGAGTGTGCCGTCGACAAAAATAAACTTATGCGTAGCCTCAAGAGCCATTTGACATCTACGTCCAATCATCATAGTTGTCAAGGCGCAGACGAGTCGAAGTGATGAAACCGCCAGGACGATCACCAGTGTCGAGATAAAAAGAAGAATTGATGTTAATGTACACTAGTAGAAAAACGACGATTTGCGTCGCCCCAAGTGTGTCGAATGTAAAGCAAAACGACGCAAAAGAGTAATTTGCATCACGCGCAAAAAAGAGTGTGACGCATCACATCATGGGTTATATGTGTCGCACGTACCATAGGTGCGTTGCAAAAGCCCAATGTCGTCGGACCACCTGGCATATATCACGTAAATCGTCTCCTCCTTGAAAAAAGAAAATTCTACTATCTGCGCCGCATGGTACTTTAGTGCGCTGCAAAAGCGCAATTTGTGTCGGACCTCATGGCTAGGGGTGAAAGTTATTAGGATAAAATCCAAAATCCAATCCAATCCGAATTAGTAGTTCGGATCGGATTCGAACTGTATTCGGATTGGATTCGGATTGAGAATTTTTGAAATTTTGGATTTTCAGATCGGATGGATTGAGGGTAATTGGATCCAAAAATTCAACATAACTGAATAGTAATATGCCTTGTATTATGTATCTGAATTGCGTTTAAGTACTTAACTGATTTTTTATTATAAAAAAAAACCTACTCCATAGCCCAATATAGCACTTCAATCCTTCCCCTAAAACACTAACTGCACTTAATTCCTCATTTCCTAAATCTACTAGACTGCTATTGTGCTTAATTTATTTCATCAAAAACTAGAGTTTTAAAAAAATCAAATTTTCGGATCGGATCCAATCTAGATTATGAAATTTCGGATTGGATTGGATCGGATTCAAACCCTAATTGGTTTGGATTCGGATTGAAAAATTGAAATCCAAATTTTATTCGGATAGGATTGGATTAGGACCTAATCCAAACCGCACACCAAACTTTCACCCCTACTCATGGCCCATCCGACGCAGATCCGTGGCCCACCAACCTAACATTTAACCTAAAAACTCCAGCCTCCTAACCGCGCCCCTTAACATTCCCTTAACCTAAAAACTCTCAAATTCTCTCACTCTCTTCGCGTCGCTTTTCACTCTCACTCTCGAATTCTCCTCTCTCACTCTCACTCTCACTCCATTTCGTTCTTTCCTTCGACTCTCGCATCTGAGTTTCAAGGGCAACTCGAAAATTCATCCTCACCACCATGGCGAAGCAACGAGAAACGCGCTGACATCTTCGTTCATCTTTCAGTCTGCTCCATCTTCGTTCAATGAGAAAGGCGCTAACATCCATGGCGAAGCGAAATACGAATGATTAGGGTTCTGATTTCAATTTTTTTTCTCGATTTTCATAAGAATAATAAGTCTTCTACTAATTTCAATTACAACAGTTTAGTGCTCATCTTGAATTAGGATTTTGAATTTTTTTTTTATCTTTTCTCATTTCAGCGATTTCCGTATAATGCTCGAGTATGAGACACGAGCATCAATTAATAGCCAAACAGGAAGAAGACATCAGTTTGTTGATTTCAGCAATTTCTGTATTGTCTGTAATTTTCTTTTTTGATTTTCAGTAATTTTCTCTTTTTAAGTTTCTGTAAATCATGTATTGTTTTTAGTTTTTTTTTTTTTTTTGTAAACGAATGATTTGGATTTTAGTTTCGACACAACGTAAATTCATTTTTGCAACACTGTGAATTTAAGTTTTTCATTCTGTTTTAGATCCCGATGTTTGAAGGATGCAAAAAAAAAAATTTAATAAAAAAGGCATGATTTTCGGCGCACATAGTGACGGATGTGACGCACATTTTTTTTAAAACAAAAAATACCTGATTTGCGTCGCACATAGTGATTCATGCGACGCATATCACTTAAACATGGTTGGGGTTCACGGGTCATGTACGTCGGTCATCACGTAAGCCCGACGCAAATAGTTCTTCATTTGCGTCGTTTCCTCATCCGACGCAGATCATGGCTCTCGATTTGTGTTGAGACCTGTGCCGTCGTACCATTGTCCGACGCAAATGATGGTTCCAGGTCCGACGCAAATCAATGATTCTGTACTAGAATATAGGAAGGGGATGATATGGTGGAGGAGGGGTTGGTGTTGGTGTTTGGCCTTTGTCAGCGTTAGCCATGGTAGCACAACACGCGTGAGAGAAACGATGGAGAGAAAAAAATTAGGGATCCAATACCATGTGAAAATATAGTTAGGGATCAAACCTTGATTTTCTCATTAATGATTTATAATATATATCCGACAAGCATATTTAGAAAATCGAATAAGAATAGGATACACTAAATATACAACTCTTAGGAAACTATACATTATTTCCTTAACAAACATCAATCAAAGCGATCAATGTGTAAAAATGTCATAGTTTGATATATATATATATATATATATATATATATATATATATATTATATATATATAATATTATATATATATATATATATATATATATTGCTGATAATTGATTACAAATAGAAAAACTCGTACTTCAATGGATAATGAATACTAAATAAAGATATAAATTTCAATCAAGAATTTGGAAACTCCCATTCCAGTATAATATATTACTCTCTCCGTTTTATTATATAGTGCTCACATTCCTTTTTGAGTGTCTCACAATATTGTGTCTATTTTCTTTTTTATCAATTTGTTTGGATTAAATTATCCTAAAGTTTTACACAAACTTTCCAAAATAGTCCTACATTTCTTTAAAAATATGTGCCCTATTTATTGTTTTTTGATATTTTTTAAAGGAAAGAGACAATAATTAAAAAAAAACTAGTTCCAAGATAAAAGCACTAAAAAACACTTCATTAATCCTTTTTTTAAAAAATTCTACAACTCCTTCCATTCACCTAAATTCTTGTGACAAAAGAGAAGTAAACACTATATTATGGGACGAAGGGAGTACTTCATCCGTTTTGAAATAAATGAACAATTCTCTCTTATATGTGAGAGCTTTTTTTAGAGAAACGTTTTATTTATGTCATGACAAACGAAATGTATAATTAATTGCATGTCTTCTCTTCATGACTACATCAGTTACTTAATGTGATATTTGTAGTTTTTTTTCAACCCTATAATATGGTAATTACAAAATTTATTTAAATCAACTTTAAAATAAACCTATTAATATTGGACAATGTAATAATAAATGTTATCTAGCATGTTAATTTGAAGATGAATTCAGGTTTTAAAGTTAATAAAGATACTAGATGTCCCACAATCATGAGCATATAACAAGTGAAGAGACACATTTTACTTGGTTGAACAAGTTGTATATATATATACAACTAACATGTTAGTTTGACCATAAGAATGCTATTCCACCTCAAATTCATATGAGATGAAGAATAAAGATCGTAGATTAGATTTTAGTGGATGCTGCCTCAACGTGTCAGGATGATGAGCTTTCTTTTTCATGAATTAAAACATAATAAAGAGATTTAAGACAAATAAATATCGCCAAAATGAGAGGGGATCCACATTTCTTTTATGAGATGAAATCAACATCTTTTCAGCTAGTAAAATGAATCCTATCTTGCACATGCGCCCCAGCGGCTGTTGCCACACCCCAAAAAGCTTGAACATGACAACATCATAACATTAATCTCCCCTCCTCTCTATCACACTATTATCTATTTTTCTATTCGTAATTTTTTTCTTTGGAAAGACAATAATCTAGGTATGAAGAATCTCACGTAAGAGTACAGTATGCTCCCTTGGTTATTTGTGTTATTCCTAATCATTCTGTCAAATAAAATGATATTTTAACTAACAGTTAAAAGTTCATAATTATATATAATTTTAGTTTGTTTTGTTCACAATCAATATTATATTATTTTTGTTGAATAACAACTTGTTTGAAAATTCTTCTCCAAATAGTCTGAATCAAAAGGTGATAATTTTCCTCCAAAGTTTACTATTCAAATTAAAATGGTAATGTAACTATTGAGCATATAATTTTTTTTACTTGGAGGATTGATTTATCTTGAACTAATGAGTCACATCTCTCTTTATATAGTTAAATAGACTCAATAAAAGAATTTATTTAAAAAAAAACTGAACTTATTAGACTTGATTGACCCATATTGAAACTTATCTTCTAGTATTGTTTTAGACATGATCTCAACTTATTAGAGGTGAAACTTATTTTTTAAGATACATAAAACTAGGGGTGTAAGTGGATTGGACTTTGCCAAATCCAAATCCAGTCCAAAGTTTTTTGGACTCGAGAAATTGAGTCCAAGTCCGATCCAAATATTTTTTGAGTCCAGTCCAATCCAGTCCGATAATTTTTTCTTGAGTCCGAATCCAGTCCAGTCCAGTCCGATTATTGTATCTTTTTTCTCGATTTAGATTCAATGATTCATAACTTGTTTTAGATGCTTGAGCATTTGACATCTGATTCAATTATCAATATCCACAAATTAGATTGAAAGCTTAAATTAAAGTAAAATACTATGCATAAAAAGTTGAATTAGATGCTTACCTTGATCTAAGTTGAGAGGAAGCAGAGAGACTGAGAATTAATCTGAGGGAGAAATAGAGAATGCGAGAGTCGAGACAGCTAGGTAGAAAGAAAATCAAGAGTAAGAGGAAGTGATGAGTAGTAAGGACTGAGGAGTGGAGTGAGATAGAATTAGTCGGCTACTAGCCTACTACTGCTGTACTGCTAGTATAATTTACTTATTTAACAAATGGCGTTGAGTGCAATAGTCTGGCGCCAGTTGAAATATTTAGAGAGTGAAGATTGAAAACTCCAAAATTTTAAAAATAGTATCAATTTTCTTTAATATATATATATATTATATATGTATTACATATATATTATATATAAAAATATTTTTGGACTGGACTGGACTCAGTGGCGGATTTACTTAGGGTCACGTGTGGTCACGTGACCAACAAATATTTTTGAAAAAAAAAAAAAAAAATTTGTTTTTTCATTTGCAGCGTTTCACACGCGAAAGCAGAGAGCATTCAGAGCAAACCCTTCCTTTATCTCTCTTTCTCCTTCGTGAACAAAAAACCCTAAGTAGGAGAAGTGTAGCAGCGCCGCAGCCCGCCCGGTGAGTTTGCCGGTGAGTTTGCCGACAGCCCGACCCCCGAAGCACTTCAGTCTTCAGTATATGTCTATGTACAGTAGCAGCGCCGTGTAGACGTCTAAGAGACTAAGATGTGTCTCGCAATTCGCAAAATAATCTGATTTTCCGCCTTTCCGGTATGTTATTTGCTTGATTTTGTTTGATTTTGTTTTGTTTTATTTTGTTAGCATTTCGATTTTGTTGTTTTGATTTTGTTAGGGTTTTTTTTTATCACAAAAGAATCTGATTTGTGTCTTTGATTTGCGAATTGCGACAGACAACAACACCAACAGAGGGCGGCAGGCCGGCTGCAAGGCGGGCGGCAGCGGGCGGCAGCGGGCGGCAGCAGGCGGCAGCAAACACTTCAGGTATTCTTCATTTCTTCTTACGTTCTAATTCAACCTTCTTAATTGAATCATTCTTGAAAATTGTTGAATTATTCTTCATGAATCATTGTTGGGTTGTAAGTTGTTGGCTTGTTGCTGAAAATTGATGTTTATTTGTGAATTTTTGTCAATTTGATTTCATTCTTGATTGAATCATTCTTGATTGTGTTGTGATTTGGAAATTAGATTAGGATGCCATTACGATTGTGTTGTGATTTGGAAATTAGATTTGGAAATTGATGTGAATTTGTGATTTATGAAATATGTTACTAAGGTTAGGAATTAGAATGTTTTAAAAATCATTTTTGAATAATGTATTATGTATTATGTGCTTAATTGTATTGTGTTGGCTTTTTCAATCGACTTATTTAATCTCATTCAAAGTATTAATTTAATTTTCAGAATGAAAAGGAAAAAAACAAAGGATATTTCAAGTTTTTTTGTTAAAAGAACGCCAACTCAAAATCCACCTCCACCTTCTCCTCCTCCATCTTCTCCTCCTCCATCTCCTCCACCTTCTCCTCCAAATCTTTCACCACCTCAAGAAAATGAAAAATCTTCCTCCTCCATCTCAACTAAATGAAAAAAAATCCTTCTCATCAACAAAGTGAACAACATTCTTCTCCATCACACAATTCCAAAACTCATCTTATTCCCAGATTGAGCGAATTTGAAATTGCTAATCTTCCACAAGATCCTGGGAAAAGGAGAAAGATGAGTGATTTTCATCCTGATGATAAAAGCATAGTAAGAAGAACATACCTTGATAGAAAACCTTGCCAACCTAAAAATTTTGTGTTTCCTCAAACACTTATCGGGCCGAAAAATCGTCGATTTAATGTGGATTGGTTTGACACTTGGCCTTGGCTAGAATATAGTGTTGAAAAGGATGCTGCATTTTGTTTTGCTTGCTATTTATTCAAGGAGGACAATTCGATTGGAAGAGATGCTTTTACTACCAATGGTTTTAAGTATTGGAATAGATTGGATGTAATAAAAAAGCATGTTGGTAGTCATAAGAGTGTTCATAGTAATGCTATGATTGCTATGGAACTTTTCAAGAACCAAAAGAGTAGCATTATTACTGGTTTATCAAAACAAACAAAAGAAACCATGAGTGCTTATCGAACGCGATTAGAAGCTTCTGTTGAAACTATCAGGTGGCTTTTACTCCAAGGGTTGCCTTTTCGGGGTCATGATGAAAAAGAAAGTTCATTGAGTAGAGGTAATTTTGTTTCATTACTTACTCTTCTTTCACAACATGATCCTGAGTATTCCAAAGTTGTTTTCAAATTGGTACCTGGCAATTGTCAACTCACTTCTCCTGTTGTCCAAAAAGATATCATTAATGCTTGTGCAAAAGAGACAACGAAAGCAATACTTGAAGATATGAACGGTGGTTTTTTTGCTATTCTAGCTGATGAGTCCGCCGATGTTTCTGATAAGGAACAAATGGCTCTTTGCTTGAGATATGTTAATAAAAAGGGAGAAGTATGTGAGCATCTTCTTGGTGTTGTGCATGTTCCCAATACCACTTCTTTAACTCTTAAAAGTGGTATTGAGTCATTACTCATGGAGCACTCTTTGACTTTCTCACAAGTTCGAGGGCAAGGTTATGATGGGGCAAGCAATATGCAAGGTTCAATCAATGGACTCAAAGCTTTGATATTAGAAGAATGTCCTCAAGCATACTTTGTGCATTGTTTTGCACATCAACTTCAGTTGACACAAGTTGCACTTGCTAAAAAGAATTCAGATTGTGGTTGGCTTTTTGTTGATGTACTTGCACCTCTCTTGAATTTTGTGGGTGGTTCACCTAAAAGGAAAGAATTTCTTCGAGAGAAACAAGCTCAACGAGTTTGGAAGCACTATTCTCAGGTGAACTTGAATCGGGAACGGGTTTAAATCAAGAACGTGGTTTAGGCAGACCTTGTGACACTCGTTGGGGGTCCCACTTTAAAACAATTTTGAATGTGCTTGATTTGTATCCTTCAATTCTTGAGTCACTCGATAAAATTGGTGAAGTTTCTGATGCAATTGATTCAAATAAAGCACAAGCTCTTACACACTTGTTGATGTCATTTGATTTTGTGTTTGTGGCACACTTGATGGTTTCTATATTTGGCATCACAAATGCATTGAATGTGGCTTTGCAAAAACGTGATCAAGACATTGTAAATGCTATGGCCATGGTTGATGTAACCAAGATCAATCTACAAAAGATGAGAGATGAAGGATGGGATTCTCATATGGAAAAAGTCACTTCTTTTATGTCTAAATATGACATCGAGATTCCAAACATGGAGGAGAGATATCATGTTCCGGGGAGAAGAATGTTTAGAGGTAAGAGCCCACAAGTTACAAATCTTCATCATTTTCGAGTTGAAGTTTTCTTAAGTGTCATTGACCTTCAATTGCAAGAACTTGAGAATCGGTTTCCGGAGATAAGTAAGGAACTACTTGTTTGTATGTCTTGCTTTAATCCTACTAACCGATTTTCTTCTTTTGACAAAACAAAACTGATTCAACTTGCCAAGTTCTATCCCAATGAGTTTTCAAGTACCGAAATGATATTTTTTGATTGGTCACTTGAAAATTTTATTGTTGATGTTAGAGGAGATGAGAGATTTTGGAATTTAAAGAGTCTTCACGAGCTTTCAATGAAACTTGTTGAGACGGGAAAGTCTGAAACTCATGATCGGGTCTATTACTTGCTTTTGAAATTGGTGTTGGTTCTTCCCGTTGCAACTGCAAGTGTAGAAAGAGTATTTTCTAGTATGACGCAAGTGAAAGATAAATTGCGTAATAGCATGGGAGATCAAATGTTGAATGATTGCTTGATTACTTATGTGGAGAAAGAAATGTTTTTGAAGGTTAGCAAGGATGATATTATAAATCGATATCAAAATATGAAAACTCGTCAAGAACAATTGTAATATTTTCTAAGTACTATTTGGTTGTAATAAGTACTATTTTTGGTACTATTTTATTGTAATATGAACTATTATTAGTCATAAATTGATTTTATTTGAAATAGTTTTCTTTAAATTCATGGATTATACTATATGGATACGCGTATCCGAACCCGTACCCGTAGCCATTTTTGTGCAACCTAGTCGGTAGTGACCAACTATTCATGAATTCCTGGATCCGCCACTGACTGGACTCATTGGACTCCAAAGGGATGAGTCCAAATGCAGTCCAAAAATATTTGGACTCAAAAATTTGAGTCCGAGTCCAGTCCGAAAAATTTTCAGTCCAGTCAAGTCCGACAAGTTTGGACTGGACTGGATTGGACTCTGGACTTTTCGTAGTCCGCTTACACCCCTACATAAAACACACCCAAATATAACAAATTAGGACAAAAAATTTCTAGGAGAGACTATGAAATGTCAATATTACGAATTTAATGAAAATTATTGAACGTAAACTAAAATCTCACCACTACCCTTTAATGATTTGAGAAATTAAGAAAATATATTTCTAATAATTTATCTTTCGGGATATTGATTAGTTTCTTTGGACTCTTTAATCTTGATATAAAACAAATTAAGGTGTTCCAAATGTACAAGAAATTCAGTGACAATTAATTTATTGACTTATGAGGTAAGTATAGAAGACAACTTAAGAAGAAGACAAGCCTTTTGTAACATTTTCTTAGGTACAACAACTGAACAACACAGATGGAAGAGCACTATTGTTGTCAAAAGGTTAGGAACTGTCAGAACGAAGGTGAAATTTGCCAACCAGAAGACTTCTGCTTTGCTATTTACATTTGTTTCACAGGAGAATATTCAACCTTTTCTTTTCTTTTCTTTTCTTTTCATGAATTTTCAAATAACGAACGTGCAAAAGAGCTTTGGTAGGAGAGGTTGTTTTCACAAGTTCGTGCACCACGGTTGTCATCACAAATCATCAACTTCTTCACGGGTTTGTATTTCCAAGGAGAATGTTCCCTTCACAGCTTCACTGGAGGAAGATTAATGAACCCTAATTGTGGTTATTTCACCTCAAAATGCCCAAACCTCTTATCAAAAAACCTCATATGAATATACTCCCTCCATTTCATATTAATCTACACACTTTGACATTTTACACTATTCACAAATTGCATTTTGATCCTCTTTTGTGATTTATACGTGAATAAAAACATAGTCATGTGGGATCTTGTTAGATTCGTCTTATTATGTATTTTATTAATATATACTTTTTATAATTTTTACAAATTCAAAATTAAAGATATATGTCCTTAAAGTTTTACATTGACATGCGTGAAAAGTGTAAGTGTGTAGATTAAAATGAAACGGAGGGAGTATGATATTGTTACTTTTACTTTCTTCACAAAGTAATATATTTCATCCGTTTCATTTTTAAATGCAACAAATGAATATTTTATATCTCACAAATAATACCCTTTTGTTACATTTAAAACAAAATGGAGGAAGTAAGTAATTTACTTTCAATTTTCCACTCAAAATCACTTTTTTTTTATTCAAGAACCTAATAATGACTTAATAGATATTAGGAGTAGAAAGTTGTGCAAAAAGAGAACCAATTTATGTGGTATGATATTATTCTAAGGAGAAGGTTGAGGTGATAAGAATAGGATTTTTGCAATAAAAGTAATATATTCATTTTCCATATACTAGTATTAATGCAGAATTTTATAGACATTAATATAAATTTAATGGAGAACTATCTACTTTAAACTTATTATGCTAAGTTGTAGATTTCTTTTTTGTTAGTTCATCACGTATTCATTAAAATTGAAAATTGAAAGTGTTGGAAACTTTAATTTGGAGAACTGTAGACAATTCATGTTGAACTGTGCTTTAATTAACTATGTGGTGCAGGGATTAACAAAAATTAACTTCTGTCTCCATATTGTGAAATTTGTACTCTTGCCTAAATCTAATAAAATCGTTTCTTCTCTGCCTATGGACCTAACTAACACATTGTTAGTAAACCACGTTAAATTCTTGTGTCGATGGTTAATTAATATTTTGTTGCTTTATTTCGTTCATTATAACTTCTAACTTCGGACATTTCAAATTAAACATTTTATTGTTCTACATAAGAGATCAAGAAACAAATAACGACTTGTCGATGAAGAATGTAAGGGAATTTTGCTAATGATCTTCCAATAACCATCAAATCTAACCACATTTTCGCTCTAAACATAAGAGATTTATCATTTTATATGAAATTCAAATATATTCCTCTCGTTAATGGACCCCAATTCATAAATAGTTTTTTCTTTACAAAAAATTTCGAGTGAAACCCAATCTTACTTTCAAAGTTTCCTCAATATCATTATAAGAAGTGCAAAAACACAAAGATAATGATCCAACAAGAATAAATTTTTGGCCAATGAGAGGTGGTAGGTTACTGGTAGGGATGGCAATGGGGAGGGTCTGGGTCGGGTCCACCTGGATCCAGACCCAGACTCGCCCCAGATCCGTTGGATCTAGATTTTTCAGACCCAGATCTGCTGGGTCTAACGGGTCCATGGGTCCTTCTTAGTTTTAATTTTTCATCGTATTTCTGAATATATGTAATCAAAAAATTTCGCCCTAATATATATAGGTTCTTGTATCCATGGTTAAAGCATTCTCCAATTTTTTTTTAAGAATTAACTCGTAAAATATTAAAATGTTACAACTTACAAAGTTACATGTCTTAGTGGAGTTACAACACTAACGAGTTCACAAAATCACAACTCACAAAATTTTAGAGTTTAGGTAAAAAAAAATTCTAATATGTAGATGAGTCCACAGGGCAGGTGACCCATGATCTCCGAACCCGAACCCGACCCGGACCCATTGTGTCTAAAATTTTTGGACCCAGACTCTTATAAATGAGTCAGGTCCTAGCGGGTCTGGGTCGGGTCTAGTACCCATTGCCATCCCTAGTTACTGGAGTAACACCCAAGATCACAGGGTATTATCCAGAGTTCGAATATTCATCCCAACAATAAGTTGGGGCATTATTTCTTGACTGTTAACCTTATAACAAACCTCTAAGTTGATGGGTCCTGCAAGCTACTAGTCTAGTAAAAATTGGTTTTTGTATCAATTATCTTTCCTAAAAAAAAAAAAAATTGGCTAAACGGTCCAACATAAAAGGCCTTGGGGTGTCCCAAAAAGGTGCATGGAAATTGAACAATCATACACGTACGGTTAAATCTTAAAGCATCTTCATTAGAAGTACAGACTAGTAAGCTATATATACCACTAATGATAACTCACAATTATTGTTATTTTCTCGAATATTCACAGTTTAACTTTATGTTATTGGAAGCTAAGGTAGGTAGGGTCCCTTCCAACCATCTCCTCTTCATTTAGTCTTGATCTAAAAGATATGAGCCGTGATTTTAAAGAAATGCCATCCTCTATAATTTCCCTTCCTCAATTATGCATTCAATCATTGTAATTTGTAAAGCAAAGTTGCCCCTAATTTGGATCCAAACACCATTCTTAATTTCAGATGACTAGTTGGTAACATAAAGCTCAATTGTCAACTTCATTTGGTTATTTTACTATATAGTAATAACATCTAAATATTAATTAGTGTTTGGGAGTGTCTTCTCTTTGAGGGGTTTGAGTCACATTGCACATGGATTATGCACAATTAGACATGTTAAACTTTTCCTTTTTATTAAATGAGAGAATTATGACAAAATTATAATACTAGTTGTAGTCATATATTCTTCAGTTTGTTAAGGAAAAAGATCCTATTGAACTAACACATTTTACAGATTAATCATTCCAATTTAGAAGTCACACATTGCAAAAGTAAAGGAAAACAGATAAAGAAATTCATATGTTCAAAAGTAGAGCTAATCAAGGTAAGCATGACTTGGCGCCTATTTTATTTTTGATTGGGATGAGGTTTGGGCAACTTAAAAATGACTTTTTACTTCAAAAGCTCATAGTGGGCATTGATTTATGAACTTCAGGTGTAAAGGAGAATCTCTTACCACCAGATTTAAGACTAAGTGACAATGTAAAAGTAATCATATGGTTCATAGAATTATAGAATAAATACGCCATAAAAAGAATTATAATGATTTTTTTTATATACAAAAACAAAGTTAAAAAGAATCACAAATAATTCATTAGATTAATAAAAATGCCTAAATTGTCAAGACTACAAAACGTACTTATAGAGCATATCAAATTGAACCATGACCGTACCATTAACTGACTAGCTGGCACACACAATATTGGACAAATAATTTTTAACTCGAATTTTGGACAATTATCTAATTTAGCCTTAAACCCAAATTAACCCGACTCAATGTTTTCCGAGGCTTGGACGAGGCCTAAAAAATAGCTACCCAACCTCTTAATCTAAATTGGAATCACTTTTAGTTAAAAGCCTAATCCAACCCATAATCACTTTTAGTACATCCTACCAACTCACTTTTGGTATATCCTACCAACATACTTTTAACCTCACACAAACAAGATCGCGTGCACTTACCGATTCTCTCTAGGAATTAGTTGGGTATCCTCAAACCTTGTCGTAACGAGAACTCCATGTAAAGGGTAACAATAGAAGTTTATTTGAGTAACAAGTATATACAATAATACATAACTACATAAGACATTCTTGTCAAAACAAAAAATACAAGACATGAGTGAAGGAATGATTGATTCGTGCTCTAATCAGTAGAGACGAACTTTGGCAAACCAACAACTATACTACTCTTTACCGCTAAATTAAGATTAGCCTTTTTTTTCAATGTAATAAGCCAACATTAACGCTTAATAACATGCCTATAATTACAAAACGCAACTACACAAGTACACAACCGTTGTGAAGTAATTATTTCCATTTTATATCAATAGGGAAAAAAACCAAAGATGTTTTGACGAGTGTTTTTTGTACTTTGTACCGTCTTTGTGGCTTATAAATAGATCAAGGAAAAATATTAAATACTTCTTCTGTTTTTTTAATTGTAACACTTTCTTTGACATCAATTTCAGTGCGTAGAAGAGAAGTAAAGAAGAGAAAAAGGAAAATCAAAGATAAAAAATATTACAGGTAATTAATTATTTTCTTTAGAAAAGTATTGCAAATACAATAAAGGAAAATCTATGATTAGCATAAAGTTTAGCTTGACTAGTATTTCATTCATTCAAAATGGAAGTATTTCCAAAATTAACACTCTCCTACATCCTGTCCACATTTACCATTTCTATCCATCCACTACTAAAGTCTAGAGATATCTTTTCAAAAAAAAGGTAGATTTACACAATTACCAAAAATACACTTACTTCCATTAATATTTATATATAAAAAAAAAATTAAGAATCAAAATTCAACCTCGGTGCAAAGGAGATCGTTCATGAACGAATTTCGAGGTAGATTGCCGGAAAACCTTCATCGGACTAGGAAAATACCATCCTTTTACTTTCGTAGATCTAACGTCATTATCGGCGATAGCAACCGACTTCGACCTTCTCATTTCCGCTTCCATTTTCTCTATCCTCGGTTTCTTCTGCCACCAAAGCACCGACCAAATCGATGATTTTCCGGCGAGTTTTTCCGACGAGTTTTTATCGTCGGCGGTGGAGAATCTGGCGGAGCGGAAGAAAGGAAAGGCGGAAGACCTGGAGCGTCGAAAAGGCGGTTCAGCGTCGATAAGAGTGGAGATCTGACCGAGTTCTGAGATGTGGAGAGAGAAAGAGGAGGAAGTAGAGGAAGAAGAAGAGGTGGTGGCGCAACATAAGCAAGGGCGTACGTTAGCGCAGTCAGGACAAAGTTCAGAGAGGCGTTCTTTAAGACACAGAGGACATACTCCAGTACGACGACGTTTCGAGGGGTGTAGTGAGCATTTCCATACTTGATCTTCTTCTGCGTAAAACGCCATTTTTGAGCTTTACTTTTTAGTTGGTTGTGTTGTATTGTGTTATTTGTTGGTAAGACAAATGGGTGAAAGTTGAGAGTTAAGAGGAGGTTATATATAGGCTATAGGACTAGGGGAGAGAGAAAACTATGGTTAAGAGGGGAAGGTGAAACGGCGGCGTTGTTGGGAAGCGGAAACATCGGATTTTGTATTGTTTGGGAAGTGTTGTGGTAAAATGTAAATGGGCTGAATCTTGGGGGAAATGGAGTATGGACTACGGATTATGGACTGTGGAGGATGTTGAAATTTGAGAAAAAAGCCATTAAGGTTTATGAGCGTTATTAAGAATGAACCAGAAAATAAAATGGGTCATCTAACTTCTTATTTAGGCCCTATTGGTCCATTGGAGATATATTTTGGCAAGTCATGACAATACCCAATCAATGTCAAAATTGTTTACTTTTTGATAGACATATAATATCAAACACACATCATATATATTTCAAATTCAATAATTTTTGTATAAAAAAAAAGATATAAAAGGTGGAGAACATACGCACATAATACACCTTAGAAGTAAAAAACAATAAAATTTCATAAAATATAATGTTTTGCACTATTTTATATTTCGGTTATTTCACCAAATACCTCCGACAAATCGCGAAATTCATCATATACCCTCAATGTTTCAGATATTCACCATATACCCCTGACTTTTCAAAACTGTGCACCATATACCCATTTTCTAACGGACGTTAAGTCGCTGTTAGCTTTATTTACGATTTTGCCATTATTAACCCTAAACCCTAATTCTAATCTAACCCTAAACCTAATCTAACCCTTACCCTTATCCCAAACCCTAACCCTAACCCAGCCCAACAACCCCACAACCCCAGGCCCAACCCCCACCCCCACCCCCACCCCCAGCCCCACCTCTTCCCCCTCCGCCAACGCATCCCCCTCCCTTCCACCGCCGGCCTCCCCTTTCCCCGGCAGCATCCCTCCTTCTCCCCCTCCCCTCCCCTCCCCTCCTCCTCCCCCTCCCCCTCTTCGTTCACCATCACATCAACTGCTCGCGCAGGGTGGTCATTTTTCGCGCAGGGTGGGGGATTTTCGCGGGGGTGGGTTAGATTTTCGCGCAGGGTTGTCGGATTTTCGCGCAAAGGTGGGGGATTTTTGGGGGTTGGTTGGTTTTTCGCACAGGGTGGTCGGATTTTCGCGCAGGGGGCCGGGAGTCGACAGCGAACGAAGAAGGGGTGGGGGATTCCGGTGGAGAATGAAGAGGGGGTGGGGGACTCTAACGAAGAATGAAGAGGGGATGGGGGATTCTGGCGGAGAACGAAGAGGGGGCGGGGGATTCCGGCGGAGAACGAAGAGGGGGTGGGGGAGGCCGACGGTTAACGAAGAGGGGGTAGGGGTGGTGAACAAACTGGCGGTGGGGGAGGGGTAGGGGCTGGGGTGGGGTGGAGGGGTTGTTGGCTGGGTGGGTTAGGATTTGGGGTAAAGGTAAGGGTTAAGGTTAGGGTGAGGGGAAGGGTTAGATTAGGGTTAGAATTAGCGCTTAGGGGTTAATGATGGCAATATTGTAAGTAATGTTAACGGTGAGATAATGGGAGTTACGAAAAGAGTATTTGGTGAACGTTTTCGAAAACTTAGGGGTTATATGGTGCAGTTCTTGAATATTGATGGTATATTGTGAATTTATTGATTTGTGGGGGTATTTGGTGAAATAACCGTTTATTTTTTTAAGGAATATAATAGCTTTCATATATTGGATATGATTGTCATTACTAGGAGTTGTACACTCCTCTTTAATTTGTAACTTTATAAAACAAAATTAACGCATAACAATTGAACTTAACATCAAATGTAATCATAAAACTGATTCGTTATATAATTCATACTTAAATACATGTTCTTTGTTAAATTACACTGACCCATTAAGATTTGTTCTGCACTTGTGTTATGGCTAAAGGTACATGGCAACATATAAATATTAACGTTCATTCACCTCAAGATGATGAATTATCATGCTCAGAATCATCAAATATATAATGTTTTTTAAAAGTGAGGAAAATATATCATCGAATATATTATATCAGAGCACTCTTTCTAATTTCCTGTCTAACCTTTATTTCCTTCACCCACCGGAAGTTCTTCCGAACCACCCTCCTAGATTCATAGGACTTCATATAGGGCTCTCAAACGTTGGTTTTAATAATTATAAAGTTCAAATTGATGTTGCATAGAACAAAGTCATCAAGGCCTCTAGGCTTGCATGGTTAGTTGATGAGCTAGAGAATGCTATTGTGCAAGGAGGTGGTATGTATGGCCTCGCTACTTCAGCTCTTCATGCAGAAGCTCAAGCGCTTTTAAATGTTGTCATTCGGATAAACCGACAATGTATGCATCAGGTTACCATTTTAACGGTTTGTGCTAATCTCATCTCTTCTCTAAAGTCTATTTCTACTTCTCCGTCCATCTCCCGGACTCTTCGTCAGATCTTGGTTTTGGCTAAGAACATACATTCATTAGTACAAAATTAACGATTTGCGTCGGACCTTGGACCACCATTTTTGTCGGACATGGGTACGACGGCACAAATCTCAACGCAAATTAAGGATACATGATCTGCGTTGCCCAACCATTTCTTTTTTAAAAAAAGTCCATTTGCGTCCGACTTTAATTTGTCTTACATCCGACGCAAGTGGGTAATTTTTGTTAAAAATAAATAAATTCGCATATACAAGAATGAAATACAAGAATGAAATACAAAGTCTGAATCTACACAAAATTAAACCAAAAATACAAGAATGAAATTTCTGAATGAGATACACTACCCAGAATAGTACGACTTTGGCAGTTCATTTCCATCAGGGAGCATATCAGCTAAAACTTCCAAAAGCGATGTGAAACTAGAGTCCGTCCAACCAGCTTTCGACTTAATGTTGAATAGTGTTATTACCGTTGAAAGTTTGGTGTACTTTCTACAACCTGGATACAACGGCTTTTCAGCAGCCTCAGACATAGACTCAAAAATACGAGGTCGTTTACACGACTGATCTTCAACCTCGTGTATCATCTTGTCTACCCAATCCCTATCATCATCTGCAAACTCATCATCCCAATTATCATCCCCTAACTCATCATCCTTCTTTTCTTCACATACATCGTTCATTACTCTAGAACTTCCTATATACCTTCCCTGCTCACCAAGCCAAACCCATACGTGGTATTGAGGCCTAAACCCATGGCAAAAGACATGCTCCCTAACCACATGTATACTACTAACCTTGCTCACATTTCTACAATCGACACAAGGACAATAAAAGTCGACTGCTCCAGAGGATGTTTGATATTGTAATGTAGTTGTACTGAATTTCGAGACCCCTTTCACAAACTCAATCGATTCACGACTACCATACATCCAAGTACGATCCGCGTTCAAGCTAAGACCACACGTATAGAGCAAGCTAAGATAGTGACATGTTCAATTGTATGCATGCAGCCGAAGATCCTTATCACTCCAACCTAACCCATCCTTGGACATCTAATCTCACTAGTGAATATATGTCAACTTTTCAATTCTAAGGAAAATCCGGCAGCATTTCCCTACAGTTCTCCAAGTACACAATGTAGATAATTGCTTATCTACATATGTACCCAGAGAACAATGTAGAGAAACGATAAGCCAAGAATTTCCTCATAATTGAAAAGAAGACACACATTCACCACTTAATTAAGTGAGACCAAACGTCCAAGAACAATCCCAAATCGGGGACTATTCAAGATTTACTCCTAATGAGTAAGTCTTGAACGGGTATCTAGGCATATGATGACGATTCAAGCAACTTGTAGATTTCATAGGTAAATTACATTGTGTTTTCATACAATCTCATATAAAGAAATATACATACACTACACAAATAAATCTTACACTGTTTTATGTTGCTGATTCGTTTTTTTAATTTTCCTTTTGTAAATTTCTTGATAAAATTTAGGAGTAAAAAAATGCCAAAAAAAGTTTTTTTGTCAAAAGGGTTGCGGTTATGATCAAAACCGCAACCCTTTGTACAAAAAAGGGCTGCGATTCAGGCCCAAAATCGCAGCCCTCCCAATATGGAAGGGTTGTGGTTTTGGGCCTAAACTGCAACCCTTCGTTGTGAAGGACTGCTGGCAAAAAAACGCAGCCCTTAGAGTTGTTTTGACCGCAATTCTTGCGTTTTTCTCCACTAGTAAATTTCGCTATATATGGTTGTTCTTCTATAAAAAGTCTCAACTGTTAATTATCTTATATCATGCTAAACTTTGATTTGTACGTTATATGAGTGGTAATGACTTATAACCTCCCAAAAGGTTTAAAATTGTTCATTGTTTTTAGAGTTAAATTAGTAATGTTCCTGATTGCATAACTGTTGCACAAAAATCCAAATAAAGTGATTCTTGAGTCTAATTTTTATTACTTTTTGAGATATATAACTTTTACGAAGTAAATACATGATAAAGCTTCAAAATGAGTATAGGAGTGGTTCATAATAATCTTCATGGTGATGAATTAAAAGTTTCACAAAGCGCGACTCTGCGATATTTTCGCTTAAACATGATTGCATTGTAACTAAGAGATATTAGAAAAAAAATTGTGTGCTGCAAAGCACTATGCTATTTATATCTGACTAATGTATATAATTTTTTATTTGATTTGCAGGTGTTGTTGATTATGGTAATTGTTTAGAGCAATTTGTGAATTTCAAATATGATCAAGAGAAGCACTGGTGAAAAAAAATAAAATACTTTAAATATTAAATGAATGTGTGAGCGGAAAAAATAAAGTAAAAAAGAAGATGATTTTTGTAGATGGGAAGATTGAAAATTTTCATTTATTTATGTAGATCTAAATTAATGAAATAAATTCCTTTAAAAAATGAAATAAAAATAAATTTAATGAAACAAATTTTGCAATCAAGATAATTGACCTATTGAGAAAAGAATAGCAAATATCTCTATTATATAAGGGAAGGGGGGAGCAATGGTGTCCTCTTTTGAAACGCCTATTTTGCCCCCCTTCTCTTTCTAAATTACAAAAGGAATGTCAAAATCAAAATACCGAAAATAAATTTACAACACTCACTCACAAATCACTTAAAAGAAGAAACTTTAGAAATCACCCATACAATTGAGAAAATCATGTTATAAAAATCACGAAATAATCAGGAAACTTTATTAAAACTTTAAATTAATATACAAACTAAAACTAATAACCTAGAACATCAATACATATAAAAACATTTACAAAAATTTACTTACAAATCACTATTCTCAAGAACCATTCACAATTAATAGTGGGTGATGATAAAAATTAGAGGTGTATTTGTAGTGAAATCAAAATTTAGAAATTAGACAAGGAAAAAAATTATTTACTTTTTTATAGTGTTTCCTATATATAATGAAACTTTTACATATATTTGGAAGTATTTTTTTCTATTATATAATAGTGATAAATTATCAAGGTAAAAAGTTTTATATAAAATATCATTCAAGAATTAAAGTACAACATATCTCTATTATATAAGGGAAGGGGGAGCTATGGTGTCCCCGAATGAAGAGACTATCTTACCCCCTTCCCATTCTAAATTACAAATTCACTTACAAATCAAAGGAGCTTCAAACAAAAATATCAAAAATATAATTATAATAATCACTCACAAGTCAACTAAAATCATAAAATTGCATAATTTTCGTTATGCAAATCACTAAAATGAGAAAACTTTACAAAAATTAAAAAATTCGCTTACAAACTACAACCTATGTAAAAATTGACTTGAAATCAAAGTGTCTACTTTCTTTACAATTTATAAAGTATTGTACTTAATTCAAAAATCAACTAAAAATTATAATATTAGAAATCATAAATAAATTCAAAAAAATTTCTATTTTATTCATAGAATTTAACTTTGAAAAGTAAAAAAAAAATGGTGAGAGACTTAAGTGACAGAAACTAAACCAATCAAATTTTGCAAGTAAAAACAATTATACTTCGTATGTCTAATGTTCAAATTTTGACTCTTATACCGAAGAAAATTGAGTTTCTGTTCGAAAAAAATTCAAGCACGCATCGCGTGCAAAAAAAATTCTAGTATGTGAATAAAGAAGACAAACTCGCTTGTGAGTTAATATCTGTTGCTGAACCTAGCGATGGAGTAATTTCTAGAATCCATACTCAAATCTAAAACATCAGGTGAGTAAACTATTCACTAAAAAAATAGATGAAGTATAAATTATTCTGGTTTATGTGATTAATTATTCGATATATTGGTCCTGTATAGCATTAGCATTTTAGGTATGGGTGTTTATATCCGGTTTTTCGAATATCTGATCCGCTTTTTCAGTTTTCATTTCGGATCGGATATCCAAAGAAATTCGGATCATAAATTTCCATATCCCAAAATATCCAAAACATGGAAATTTTTCGGATATCTAATCCGAAATCTCCGTTTTTCAAGGCCTTATATCCGAAATATCGATGATCTGATGATCCGATATGAAACTTATTTTATGAACTTTTCCTTTGAAAATTCAATTTTTTAGTTTTTGAATATCCGATTCTAAATTTCGAATACTCGATCTGGTCTGGAATTTTTCGAATCGGATTCAGATCGAATTTTTCCTAATATAAAATGAATACCCCTAGTTTCAAGAAACAGGTACCAGTCAGATAGTATCAAAACGCTAATTAAGAAAATTAAGAGTGTTTGGTTAAGTAGTGAGTAGCAGGTGGAAAAGATTATGAGTAACGGTTTTACAACGTGACTTCAAATAAAGTTGGAGATTCATAGGTAGCGATCTCGCAACTCAACACTATAGATGGTATGTTCGACAAAAGTAGTTGTTAGATGTGAGTTAACTATGGAGGTCGATTTTAGCTTTTAGATGTAGAACTAGCTATGTGAAGTAGAATTATTCGGTAATAATGGCTATTTAGTACTCCCTCTGTTTTTTTTTTTATCTTTCTCACTTAGAATCTTGACACTATTCATGCATAGAGAGAATCTTCTCAAATGTTCTCAATTTATAAGAAAAAAACATAGTCATGTGGGGTCTTGTTTGATTCGTCTCAATTAGTACTTTATTAATATTCAATCGTTATAATTTTTACTAATATATAATGAAAGATATTTAAGTTTTAAAACGTGCATTGGCAAACGTGCAAAGTCAAAGTAGGAATGATAAAAAAAAACAGAGGGAGTAAATTATAATGTGTAAACAATATGTAAAAAAGTTGGCTTTTGACGAAAGCTATTCAAAAGTTAATAATCTTAGCTTTTAGCAAAAACTAGTCAATAGTTAAAATTGCCTCCAAAAGTTAATTTAACGAACACTAAAATATTTTTTCGAAAGCTAAAAGATATATTAGAAACATAAGGTACAATAGGTACCTAATGTTTTAATAAGGAGGAAGAGAGTTTCGTCCACTTACAATTTAGGAAGTTTCATCCTAAAACCAATGGGTGATAAAAAGAGTAACTCATAATATTATAAAGTGGTTTATTCGCTCCTCTTTTTTCAATATGGAACACTCACAAGTGAGCATTTAATGGGTTTCAACTTTCAACACCTATAGTGCCTAAACACTAGTTAATTAGCTATACTAAATGATATTTTTTGTTTCAACATGGAGTAAAAAAAACTACCGTTTGAATATTTTCTGATCAAGTATGCAATGATTTTCAATTGTTCTCCATTTTCATCCATCGAAATGTGTACAAAAAAATCGTCCATGTTCAATCAGCAAAAAGTTAAAACTTCACTAATATCCTGTATGGCTGTATTCATTCATTTCATTACGAAGTACCTCCACAACTAAACACACTCGATTGTTATCTATCATCACTACCACGAATATCTTCAAACAAAAATTCAACTATACAGAGTAACAAAATTATCCACACCCAAAATAGTGAAAAAAGAAAAAAAAGAATTAAGAATCAAAATTCAACCACGGTGGCAGAGGAGATCATTTCTTATGGAAGAATTTAGAAGTCTTGGAGTTAGATTGCCGGAAAAGTTTCATCGGACTAGGAAAATACCATCCTTTTGCTTTCATAGACCTGACGTCACTATCGACGACAGCAACCGACCTTGATCTTCTCATCTCTGGTTCCATTTTCTCTCTCCTCGGCTTCTTCTGCCACCAAATCACCGACCAAAACGACGACGTTAATGATTTTCCGGCGACTTTTTCCGGCGGATTTTCATCCTCGACGGCGGAGAATCTGACGGAGCGGAAGAAAGGAAAGGCGGAAGATCTAGACCGTCGAAACGCCGGTTGACCGTTGGTGAGAGTGGAGGACCGTCCGATTTCTGAGATGTGATGAGAGAAAGAGGATGATGAGGATGAAGATGAAGAGGTGGTTGCGTAGCATGAACAAGGGCGCACGTTAGCACATTCAGGGCAAAGTGCATCCAGGCGTTCTTTAAGACATAGAGGACATACTCCTATACGACGACGTTTTGTAGGGTGTTGTGAGCATTTCCATATTTCAGCGTAATCCATTGTTGAGTTGAGACTTGAGAGTTTTCTTCGATTTTGTTTTGTTGTTTATTAAATTAATGTCAGTTGAGTTGAGGGGGTTATATAAAGGGTGAGAGAGTTAACTATGGTTAAGAAATAATGATGGGTAGAAATTAGTCGAAAGTTGGTGTGGCACTGTATCGAGTTTAGAGTTGAGTTTGAGAAATAAAATACCATAAGAAAGGAAAAAGTGGAATGGCGTCGTTGTTAGAAAGCGGGAACTGTGGATTTCTTTGTGTATATTTATATGCTAGGGAAGGTGTTGTGGTTGTGGGATGAATGTTGGAGAAAGGGAAGGGAAGTAGTTATGTTTGGGTGCTGAATGTGGATGTTCACACGTGAGATGGACTTCATTACAAATAAAGATTTTGAATCCAACGAACAAACCCACTCAAGTACAACTCTAAGCAACATTAGCAATTAGCAGTGGTGCAAAATTGGTCTTCCATCTGACCAAACCAGTTTGGATCGAGCTAAATCTTGATAAGAGATTAGAATGTTTGAAATTGACGATTGAAAGTTGGACTCTAAGAAGTTATTTTGGACGGGTGTAGTATGAAAATTAGTAGGCCGGTTATATATATTTTCCTCTCGTTTTTTAAAGTTTTAGGGTCTGTTTTCTCAACTTATTTTCAGTTTAATTTAGTTCAGTTTAGCTCTAGACAATATTTTTCGTTTCACATATTACTATTCATTTTAATTCAATTCTGTTCAGTTCAGTTCAGTTAAGTTGCTCTATGCCGAAGAAAACAGTTAATAAAGAATTTGGCATATTTTCATTTGTATTTTTACACTTTAAAATAAAGAGTCAAATACAGTCTTTATCAATAAAAAGAAAATGTAAATCTTGATAATTAATAGTAATTAAAAAAAATAAACGCTTAATTGAAATTTTGTTCTTTCTTAGACAAAAATGAAATTGAGATGTTTTTATGGTGACAAATGACAATTAGCCATAATAATAAATTACTTTTGACTTAAATAGATGTAATGACGATACCATGATCAAATAGCAACGTAACTTAAACTCCATATAAAAAGATAATTCACTTGATCAATGAAAAAGCAATAACCAAACTTCAAAAGTATCGAACAACTAGCACCCATTAAAGAAAGTATCAAACCACTAACACAATTCATAACCTATAGCAAATCTGATTCTATTCTTATTTTATTTTTTCACTTTATGAGACTTTCTAAAAAAAATAAATTGTTTGGGAAGAGGGGTGGCCTGGGTAGGTGGGAGATTATTCAAGATTTAGGTGTAGGAGTTTGACAGAAGAAAGAAGAGGTTGAGGAATTGAATGTGGATGGGTCAAACTTTGGAAAGAAGTGTCTTTTTCAATTGGACCGAAATTATCTATTTTGAGGTCATCTGAGGTGGTTTACTTCACAAACTTTTTTTTTATTATTATTAGAAAAGATAATTGATCCGAAAACCAACTCCTGTTAGGCTATTGATCTGCAGAGCACACTAGTTCAGAGGCTGGGTACAAGGCTAAACAGCTCAAAATATATTGAGATGAGAATTCGAACCCTGAGCAATGTCCTGAAATTCGAGGTGGTACTCCACTAAGCTACCACCCCTCACTCTTACTTCACAAACTATGATAAACTTTGCACCAATAAATAAACTACTCAAAGTTCATTGATGCTTCATGCAAGCTACCTTTGTAATTTCAATTCATTGACGAGGATGCGACACAGCCACAGGTGGGGTTTTGAGGGGGACTAGGTGGAAAGTCCTCCACCTTGGCTTTTCGGGTCTCCGAGACCAATGGTCTCTCATTTGATTTTAATAGATTTAGTGTTAGCGAACGTTGATCTTGTGGCTTGGGTGCTGGTGGGGATTATGCAAAGCCTTAACAATGTATCAACTATCATGTACTACTATTTGATTGCATGGAGACAGACGTGATGTGTCTACCTTCCGCACAAATTCGTTTATCTTTATATACTGTCGTGTATCCCCTCAAAAAAAATAGACTGACGTGTATGATGCATTGTGCATGTATCTATGTATGCACATAGCTCTTTATGCTAGAGTATATGGTATAATTTGCTATAATTATGAGGATGAAGATTGTTGTGTAACATAAATTAACTCATTTGCTAAACGACGCCCTAAATTTTCCCATTAACGCCCTAAATACGTATAATATACGTATTTTTTTCATTTTCAGATTTTCTTCCTTCTAATACCTTCATTCTTCTCCCCTCTTCTCCCACATCAGACATCACCATTGGGCACCGGTTGAACACCACCACCGTCGCCGCCCCACCGCCGCCCACCGCCGCGATGCACCAGTACCGCCGCCGATGCACCAGTACGCGCGATGCACCAGTACCGCCGCGATGCACCAGTACCGCCGCCGCACCACACCGCCGTAATCCCACCCTCCACTTCTCTGTTTCTTCATTGACAGATCTGATTTTTTTTTTAAAAAAAAAAAACAGGGGAGCGTCCACCATGGACGCCCCACCACTGGTGGAGGCGTCCATGGCAGGCGCCCCACCACATGGTGAGGCGCCTGCCATGGACGCCTCCACCAGTGGTGGGGCGTCCATAGTGGACGCTCCCCTGTTTTTTTTTTAAAAAAATTCAGAAAAAAGGAAGCGTCCACCATGGACGCCCCACCACTGGTGGAGGCGTCCATGGCAGGCGCCCCACCACATGGTGAGGCGCCTGCCATGGACGCCCCACCACTGGTGGAGGCGTCCATGGTGGACGCTCCCCTGTTTTTTTTTTAAAAAAAAATTCAGATCTGTCAATGGTGGACGCTCCCATGTGGTGGAATTAATTGACAAGAAACTGTAAATTTAACATTGGGTCCAGTTTCTTCTTATTCAAACTGTATATTTCTTCTTCTCCATTATGATTCTGGAATTAATAAGATGATGCAACAATCTACAGTTTCTCCCCTGTTTGAATAGATGTGTATATTTAAAACTTTTTAAGAGATGAGAGAATCTGTTATTTTGTGAAAGAAAAATACATAATGTGTGAATTTTTTTTTTTACCGGGTATAATGTGTGAAATTGGAGAAGAAGAAGATGGTGGTGGTGGTGTGGTGGTGGTTGTGGTTGAGAGGAGAGAGAAATTGGTGGCGGTTGTGGTGGAGGGAGAGAGAAAGTGAGTGAGTGAAGGGGAGGAGAGAAAAAAAAATACAGGTATATAAATACGGTATAAAAATACCGTATTTAGGGCGTTACTAGGAAATACTAGGGCGTTGTTTAGCAAAGCCCTAAATTAATCTGCAAAGTTTATTACAATTCCTATATGTCATCATATTTTACGTCTATTTTTCACTTAAAAAAGAATCTAAATTCTTGTTAATTCGGCAAAAATCATACCCTTAACATGGCCTAGCATGGCTACAAGAGTCTTAATGTGTAACACATACAATACCTTAATCCAAAATTGAGCTCACAACTTTAACATGTTAGCTAGCAACATTCTTTGAGTATGAAGATGACACTAGGTTGTACAAGCATGAAGCATGACAAAACACGACCCAACATGGAGAAATCACGCCACAACATGGCCAAGAGGCAAGTATGACATGACTCGATATAATATGCGTCCAGCCGTGGACATGTTTAGGGCACATTTTTGAATGCAAAAGAATATATAACTAACCTTATTATATGGTTAGGTGGTCAATTTTTTTACGTTGGAGATTAAAAAGGTAACATTCTATCTCCATCCGCCAAGGAAAAGCCTTGAGTTTGAATGTCACCAACAGGCAATAACAAAGAGGAGCAAGTAGGGAGAAGGGAGTTCAATATTGTTTGGGTCTGGATTTGGACTCTAGAATAGGTAAATCTAAATCATTCTTGTACCTAACTAAAAAGAGAAAAAAAAACTAGCTATTGCTTTGTAATGGACATCAAACAAAAAGAGAAATAGAGAGAGATATCGATGCTAGCTTGATTTGTGGAACGAGAGGTTGTAACGGTCGAAGTTGTTCAAGTAATATTTGAATATTAGACATGTCTTAGTCAATATGTTAGATCGTTATTTCGAGTAGTTTAACTTAAAAAGGTTACACTAAGATCGATATAAAGATAATAAATGTAATAAAAAAGTGCAAAAGGATATATGTATATTTTTATAATTCTATCTTGATATTGTCATGTTGAGCTAATAATGTCAATAATAGATGACATATGGCTATAAGAAAAAAAATCCTTCATTTTGAATAAACGATGTATCTCTCAAAAGAAAAAAGAAGAAAAGTATTAGAGGTTCTTGACATTAAGTGATGCAGACACATAACACAAGGTTTATTTGTTGTCGCAATGCACGCATTAACAGGTTGAGCATGACCAATGGATGATCCCAAATTTGGGATCATCAATTACTTTATTAATTTCTCACTCTTCCACCTCATTTATGATCCACAATTAATTTTAATGATCTCTTCACCCTCAGTGGATGATCTATACCCTCACATATATTCTCTCTCCTCAATCTCCTTTCCATCCCATCTTTTTTATTTATTATGGATTATTTAAGAATTAATTAATGATTATTGAATGTAAATAAATTTTATGTTTGTGATTAAAAACTAGTAGTAAAAATTAATTTCGTTAATATTGTACATAATTAGATACGGTAATTAACTTAATCAGAAAAATATAATAATAATAAAATATTGCATTAAATATAGAAATAACACATACATATAGAATTACATAACATATTAAAATAAAATAAAAACGTAGCAGCTTAATTAACCCCTATGTTGCCCGAATTTAAGCCAAATATTTTCTACGAGGTCTGCTTTGAGACGTCTATGCACAACTTGGTCACGAACTCGACCCCTATTGTTCATATATATATATATATATTTCTAGACTTGCTATGCGATTCTCACTAGTGCCGTATGCGAAATCAAGGCTCATCAGAGGTCCCTACATTCCTTTGCGTTGAAGTAGTAAGGCATGGAGGATGGTCATAATCATTAGGATCAAAATGAAGGGAATATGATTCTCGTTCATCTTCAACTACCATGTTGTGGATAATAATGCAGGCGATCATTATTTTCCCTAACATTTCTTTATCACGCACTAGCACCAACAAATTTGGATACTTTTGCATGTATTATTTTCCATTGACTTTGTAATTGACCCAACTCTATGTCAAATGGTAAGATATCAAACGCCTTGAAACTTTCAACTCCTTCTTCCCAGCATCGATCTCTATAACACTTAACTTCCTTAAACATTTCAGTGATTTTTGTCCAGAAGATAATTGTTGTTTGTTTAGTATTACTACCTTTATTTTGGCTTACCGTTAGCCAAACCTTCACGAGAGCCTCTTCTTCAGATGGCCTCCAGAATTTCCTCGACCCTTTATCTTCTTCTTCATTGTTGTCATCATCATGCTCAACCGATGCGGCTCAAGACCGATATGAACTACTGAAGTTCGAAACTGACCCTTCACCTTGTGACCGCTGGAAATGTTGAGACATAGGAAATGATGCTTCATCTTGAGAATAACTATAATTCTCATTCGAATTTTACAGATTTTCTTGTGAATGTGGAGCAAATTGGGAGTAGGAAGGTATATTTGAGAAACTCATATTATGCTGGGGGAGTTGTTGGTTAAGTTGAGTAGGATACATCATATTTTGTAAGTTGTATCCCGTATGAAAATTTGGTTCAGTTTGAGAATTGAGATCAATTTGGGAAATAGATGATTGAAAACTTGGATTAATATGAGGTTGTTGAGGTCTTTTGGATTTTGGAGGGTTTTTTTTTCTACCGGTTTTGGGATCCATAACTAATTTTTATTAGGAGATCATTTATTTTTGTGGGGTAGATAAATAAAGAAAGGAAATAAATAAGACTTCCAATAACAAAATAAGCTCAAAAATAAGATGTGTAAAAATAGTTCAATATTGGTCTCTATTTATAGACAAAAAAATATATAGTTGTTGGTGTCTTTTTTTTTAAAAAATAAATTATAATTGACAATATGTCCGTTGCAAATATTTGCAACGTGAACAATTACAAATAATCCTAGCCGTTACATTGGAGAAACGAGGGGCATTGGATGTCTGCCATGCAGCAGCAGTGGGGCTCGCTCCATTTTTTTCCTCTCCCCTCCCGCCATGTGGCGATGAACTCTTGTTTGCCAAGATCGTTCCAACGATCTGACCATTGCTCTCTTTCCTCCTTTTTTTCTCTCTCCTATTTCTTTATTCCTCTTTAATGCCTCTCTTCTCATGATCCAAATTTGGGATCAACCATTGGCTCTCCTCTTAGCCTCTTAGGTTCTGCCGCAGACATCTAGGTCATGTTTCTCTAATCTTTAGGGCTACCAGCCCATCTAAACTAATTTTGAGTTCTGACATATAGCATTTGGGTTAAAAATGCAGCAGGCAAAGTTCAAATTCTAGAAAATCTGTACTAAGTTATGTGCTTGTTTATTAAACCAAAGAAACTATAAACACAATTTTTATGCCCGTCTATTTGACAAACGGGGTAACGAATACTTCCTTTTTTTAAAACTTGATTTTCATATAACAATTTTTGCACGAGTCTAAAATCTAGACTAGTCTCAAGCCCCTTCCCGTAAATATAGGAAATGTTACAACTAGGAATGGGAATGGTCATTCGTGGGATTTTATAGTCTTGCAGAAAGCTGAGAAAATGTTGTTTAAAAGGTTCTCTTGGAAGATAGGTAACGGCAACCAAGTTAAGTTTTTTTCGTCAAAGTGGGTTCGAGGTAAAGTTCCTCAAGCAAGTGCAAACATCACCTTCATCTATACAAAACTCCAAAGTCTCCGATTTCATTGATATCAATAATCATATTTGGATGTTTGACTTGGTTCGAAAGTTTTTTTTTCTCATGATGATTCTAAGCAGATTTTAGCTATGGTGCTTCCTACTCGTGATAAGGTTGATTTCATGGTTTGATCTAATCATAAATCTGGTAGATTCTCTAGTAAGTCAGCTTATGCTTTTCTTCAACATGAAGATTCCTCTTCTTCCTCTTTATTTACTATACTTCAACTGAGAATTTTCATAATTTTATTGCATTTACCTATTATTCCAAAGTGGAAGTTTTTTCTATCGAAGCTGCCATATGATAGGATTCCTACCAAAGAGCAACTACAAAAGAGAGGTATCCAGCTTGATCAAGCATGTGATGTTTGCCGAAGCAATCCGGAATCAACCTACCATCTCTTTATTAATTGCTTGTCGGCCATTAATGTTTGGCAACACTTCAATTTCACTCTTCAACCTCAACAGAATGATCCTGCTCCATGTTCAGATTGGATCATTACTAATATTCTGCTGTATACAATGAGGATGGGCAGTTTGATTTGCGTATAAAGAAATTTATTTGGACACTTTGGAGTCTATGGTTGCATAGGAATGATAGAATCTTTCGTTCTACTTCTCCAAATCATGCTACTGCTATTTCTCTTGTTAACTCCTTTGTGGATAATGATGAACGTCTTCATCAATTTACGCTCATTTTCAACTTGAGATTCCTTCATCCACCTGAAAGTGACCAATAGTTTCCACCGAGGTTTCTAGGTGTTCACCTAGGCATTATGAAAGAGGGCATTCCTCGCTATAAAATAATTATTGATGTTGTCTGAAATAATCAACCAACACCAGCTAATTTTGTTTGACTGCTTAACAATCTTTCTCCCACTATTCTACAAGGGGGAGGGGATTATGGTACTGCAACTTCAGCTTTACATGCAGAAGCACAAGTTTGTCTCAAATCTTTCATTTGGGCTACTTCGCAACACATCAGGAATGCTACTATCTATACAGATTATGCTAAGCTTGTTTACTCTTGGCAAGGACCACATTTTGCTCCAATCTCCACCAAATGGACTATCGATCATATTATTACTTTAGCTAGAAATATGGATTATTGTGTTTCTCTTAAAGGTGAATCATCAACAAGTGCACGCATCCCATGTTTTGGTTAAGAAATGTGTTCAAACTTGTTAAGAATTTACCTATGATGCTAACTGACTTGCCCTTTGGGTTTCTACCATTGTAAAAAAAAAAATTGCACATCCAAAACCTATCGTAGTATAGTTGCACATCCAAAATATATATTTGAATATCTAAACATTATGCTTGCACATCCAAAAGCTAGGTTTCCAAATTCTAACGGCATGTTTACGCATCTAACACTAGGAGAAAAAAACGGAAGGGTTGCGGTGCAAGGGCTTCTAAAAACACAACCCTTAATAGTGAAGGGTTGCGATTAGCCCAAAATCCGCAGCCCTTCGTAAACGAAGGGCTGCGGTTAGCCGAAAACTGCAGCCCTATAAGTAATAAAGGGATACGGTTTTTTAAAAACGCAGTTGTTTAAGTAATAAAAGGTCAAACACAACCCTTAAAGTAATAAATGGTTGCGGTTTTTTAAAAATGCAGCCCTTTATCGGGTTTTTTTGTAAAATGATTTTAATTTAAAAGAAATTGCAAGGCTTTAGGGTTTGTTATTTGAGATTGGTCTGTCTCCTCTCTCCTCATTTTACGCCTCTCTCCTTATTTCACGCCTCTCTCCTCTCTCCTCATTTCAAGCCTCTCTCCTCTCTCCTCATTTCACGCCTCTCATCTTCTTCCGTCAACCCCCACACCGTTTTCACGCACCACCAACAACACCACACCATCGACAGCGAACGATGTCATCAACAAACGCAGCGAAATCATGGCTGAAATCCCTGACGCGATACGTGAAAGCGCCATGGAAGATCACAGTGCCTTGCGCATCCCCCGAGTACAAGTCCTCTTTCCTAGGGCGCCGGAGTAACGCCCTTTCTGCCTCGCCACAATCACTCACGAAGCCATCATTCCTTCCGCCGACACCGTCTTCGACATCAAGTACTTTCCACGGGATTGACGCCGCAACCGCCATCCGCCGCACCATGCTCAAGAAAGCCGACGTTGAAAAAATCATGGCTGAGAAAACACTTGATTGTAATTTTTGGGATTTTTTTTTTCTAATCTAGGTTTGAGTTTGAGTTTTGTTTAGTTTTCATTTTCGTTTTTGTTCCTTTTTTTTTCATTTTCTGTCATTCTGAATTTGTGTGTTTGTAATTTTTGAGTTTAATTCTCATTTTTGTTTGAGTATTATGTATTTCGGTCATTCTGAATTTGTGTGTTTGATTTTTTTTTTTTTCATTTTCGTTCCGTTTTTTTCATTTTCTGTTCCGTTTTTTTCCATTTTGGCTCATTTTTTCATTTTCGTTATTTTTTTTTTGATTTTTAGATAATCTATAAATTTCGACTGTTATTGTTGATTTTCCCTGTTGTAAATTTCTTGAAATATTTAAGAGTAAAAAATGTCAAAAATAAATATTTTTTTAATTATTTTATGGGTCGAAAGGGTTGCAACTTTTGTGCCAAAAACGCAGCCCTTTGTACAAAGAAGGGCTGCGTTTTAGGCACAAAACCGCAGCCCTTCCAATATGGAAGGGCTGTGTTTTTGGGCCTCAACAGCAGCCCTTCATTGTGAAGGGCTACGGTTTAAAAATGCAACCCTTCACTTTTAGTGAAGGGCTGCTATAGAAAGGGCAGCTTGCAAAAAACGCAGCCCTTAGGGCTTTTTAACCGCAGCCCTCCCGTTTTTTTTCACTAGTGTAAAGACTACATTTGCACATTTAAAAATTATGTTTGCACATCCAAATACTATATTTGCACATCTGAAACTATATTTGGAGGTCTTTACATTGTGGAGGCCCAAAATATCCCCCATTCCATCATATATTCAGATTGCAGGATTTCAGTTGATCTCATTCAGCACATGGGACATTCTGACATATTCTCCAACTTGGTGTCCCTCTGTAGGCAGTGGAGTAGCAAATATTTTGAGATGCAGTTTAAGTATTGTAGCAGGAATTTCAATAGACTGGCAGATGCATTACCAAAAGCATGTAGAATGATATAGTTAGAAAATGTTGTAATTAGAATTTTCCCCACTCCCCCTTATTATTGTATGCAACATTTAACTTCGGATTGTAATATTTTAAACGTAGTTATGTGATCGGTTTCTCTTTTTAACAAAAAAAAAATATATATCATTTGCGAATTTATGAATACATGGATGTAAACATTATGGGGTTGATGTGCATAACTAAGGGCATTGGATGTGCATCAAAATGTTTGCAATTGTCCAAAGTAGGAGAAATGGTTTATTTTTTTGTTTTCTAACCATACCTAAGGGCACAATGATCTATTCGTCCGTTCAATTCATTGTCGAACGGTTCAAAATTTACCCTTTTTCTAATTTTTAAGGAAGAACAAGAAGGTTACAATAGCTTTATGGCATATTTGGAAAAACCGAAATAAGGTGGTATTTGAAGGAGCAATGGCACGTTCTTCATCTCAATTTAATCAGTTTTTCCTTGATTATATTCATAATAAAAATGCTTTTCAGAATCAGGAAAAAATGGCTCCGAAATCACAGCAAACTCTTGGTTGGAAACCGCCTGTTCATGGATATTTAAAGCTCAACACTGATGGCTCTTGGAAAGCAAATGATAAGGCTAGTGGTGGAGGAGTGATTAGAAGAACTGATGGATCCTGGTTTATGGGTTTTTCAATCAAGTTCCGGGTGGTCAACCCAGCAGCAGCAGAACTTATTACCATAAGGGAGGGTCTTTCTCTGGCCAAGGATCATAATATATCAAGATTGGAGATTGAGACTGATGCACAAGCATTGAAGATTATGCTAGATAGGGCAGAACATCATCCTCATCATCAACTTAGCGCAATAATATGTGATATTGTTAAACTTCTAAAAACAAACTGGGTTGTGATCTTTCTTCATGCAAAGAGGGAAGCTAATATGGTTGCTCATAACTTAGCAAGATTTGGAATGGCCATGGATGCAGACAAGACCACGCACACAGCTCCACCTCAATGTGTGATGAAAGAATACATGCAGGAGCTGGTGAATCCAATGGCGTAGAAGATTGCAGGGATAATGTGTATGAATATGCTGATGGTTTTTTGGGAAAGACGTTGTAGCTTGTTTTATTATCCTTATTTTGGAGTAACTACTAATGGAGGACATTGTAATATTCTAAGTTATTAAGCTATATATGCCTCGTTTTGCGTTAAAAAAAAGATGTTGTCTGGTTGGCTAGAATATGGAAACTACTAGAATTTTTTGCACACGATGCGTGCTTCAATTTTTTTTTCAAAACAAAAACTCTAGTTTATTCGGCATAAGAGTCAAAATTTGAACATTAGACATACAAAGTATAGTGTTTTTTAGTTGCAAAATTTGATTGGTTTAGTTTCTGTCACTTAAGTCTCTCACCATTCTTTTTGTTTTGTTTTTTTTTTTTTTTTTTTTTACTTTTCAAAGTTAAATTCTATGAACAAAATATAAATTTTATTTAATTTATCTATGATTTCTAATATTATAATTTTTTAGTTGATTTTTGAATTAAGTATACTACTTCATATATTATGAAGAAAGTGGAAACTTGGATTTCAAGTCAATTTTTTGTGAGTATGTATTGACGTTGTAGTGTATTGGTTGTAAGTTAATTTTTTGGTTTTTGTAAAGTTTGCTCATTTGAGTGATTTGTTTAATGTAAATTATGCAATTCTATGATTTTAGTTGACTTGTGAGTGATTGTTATAATTTTATTTCCAGTATTTTTATTTAAATCTCCCTTTGGTTTGTAAGTGAATTTGTAATTTAGAAAGGAAAAGGGGTAAAATAGTCTCTTCATTCGGTGACACCATAGTTCCCCCTTCCCTTAGGCCTGTCAATCAGGTCGGGTTGGGTCAGGTTCGTGTTCGGGTCACCTATAATCGGGTTGACTAACACCTGACCTGAACCCGACCTGTTTATATAATCGGGTCAAAAACAAGAACCCTAACCTGATTTGCAACTAATCGGGTCGACCCTAACCTGACCTGCTTGACCTGATTTTTTTAACGTACTTTTTAGTGGGCTAACCTGAACTGATGACTTGTTATATTTTCAGTTTGACCCGAACCCATTAACCCATATAACCTGATTTTAGGCTTTTCTACTCTCTAAAAAAAATCAAACAAAAAATATTGTTGCTCTTTCAGAAGATTATTATACAAAAGATAAACAAGTATTTTAGAAAAAAATATGGCAGAACTTGAACAAAAATACATAATATTAGTACCAGCATCTGTAGGCATAGAATTTACAGAGAAAAAAACAAAATAAAAAAAATAAAAAAACGTAAGTTAAAAAATACAGAAAATTCAATATAGAACTTACTACTTCTTGATTACTTCTTGCAAAATACATAAAATCAAAATAAAGTAAAAGTGTAGTATAAAAAAATGAACACAACAACACACACAAACACTCTTACACTCGTACATAGCAATTTAAACATTCTTTAAACGAAAAAAAAGGAGGAGAATTGCTATGGTCGATTGAAGCAAACGAAACAAGCGAAGCTTCTTGAAGAGCAATCGTTTGAAGTGCAGCAAGTTGTAATCCGAAGAGGAGAGAGTAGATAATGAGATACTGAGTGCAAGAATTAGCGCAGAAGAATTAGTTAGTCATATGAACTTCTTCAATCAAGATCTGCGCCTTCTCTAGTTTCTACCTCTCACTTCACGCACATCAACGACGCTTAATTGACGGCGTTGCGGCGGTTTTCATGGCGGTCATATAAGCATAAAGGAGAGGAGGGGCTGAGAACTGAGAAGGAGAGGAGGGGCTGAGAAGAGGAACGAAGAGGAGAGAGAGAGATTGAGAGAATGACGGCTCTTTGATGTAAGTTAGGTTAGGTTATTTTTCAAGAAATATAAGTAAGAAGATTTGGGCTGGTTAAATGAGGCCCAATTCTAGCATTTAAAGTTTGACTCATTAAAAAATTCAGGTTAGACGGGTCAATTTCAGGTTGAAAATTTCGACCTTAACCTAACCCATTTATTTTTCAGGTCGGGTTCGTGTCGACCCATTTAACTAATCGGGTTGAAAAACTCAACCCAAACCCGCTATTTTCAGGTCGGGTTCGGGTTGGGTTATCAGGTTGGGTCAACTTTTGCCAGGCCTACCTTCCCTTATATAATAGAGATATTGATTTTTGAGAACAATGATTTGTAAGTGAATTTTGTGAATGTTTTTGTACGTATTGACGTCCTAGTATATTAGTTTTAGTTTGTAAGTTAAATAGTTTTCTTTTTATAAAGTTTCTCGATCATTTGAGTGAATTTCGTGATTTTTTGTGATTTTCTCAATTCTATGAGTGATTTGTAACATTTCCTGATATAAGTGATTTTTGAATGATGTTGAAATTTAATTTCCAGTGACTTTGTTAGAACCCCCATTTTAGTTTTGACATTCCTTTTGTAATTTAGAAAGGAAAGGAGGGTAAAATAGGCATTTCAAAAGAGGATAACATTGCTCCCCCTTCCCTTATGTAATAGAGATAATATCCTAAGAAATTCTATTTTCACAATGAATTTATTTATTTAGGTCTCGCTAGGTAAGTAGACATTACCATAAGAAGCTAAACTTTCCATAATAAACCAATCAAGATTATACATATTCTTGAAAATGCAGTTTCATGTGTACCAAGGAAGCTCTAAGACTATTATTTTCTAAACATTACTATATATTGAACCAAGTCAGTCCTAAGTTATAATGACCAGAAACTAAAACGAAAGCCCACTAACAAACAGTGGTATTTGCATTTCACGTGAACAACTATATACTGCTCTAAATTATCACCCGTTCTCTTTTTCGGCAGCCAAAAATCAATAGTGAGGCCCAATGTCCACACCCTAGTAGCTAGGTTATGGGCCTGTCTATTATTATTATTTTCTTGATACGTTAAGGCGCATGATTGAATTTTTGCTCTTTGTTGTCTTTGATCGTCCTGTTAGGTGCTCTGATTTTTTGTTATACTATGTGAAGATTATGCCCTTTCTTTTCTTTTCTTTTCTTTTGTCCTCTTAGTTTTATTTTAAAGTTCAAACTCAATTAATCAGATTGCAATAGGCTCCAGAGTCCAATTAAATACTGTTCAAACTTATTAGATCGATCTTGACTGAATTTTGTTTTAGACTGGACTGAAACTCAAATTTTTGGAATGGATTTGGACTCAATCCTAAGTAGTCCAAAATTCAATCCAATTCAGATATTTTTTAACACATACTTCCTTTTTTTTATAGTTAACTCATTTGCTTTTTGCAGACATATTAAAAAGAGGGGAGAGAAAAACAAATCAAGTAGATAAAGTATAGGAAAACCAAAAGACCCACCTCCTAAAGGTGTCATTTTCCTTCAAAAGTGGCTAAATAAGAAAATGGTTCAACTAATAATAAATTTCCCAAAAAGGAAAATGAGTCAACTATAATTAATAGAGGTAGTGCATATGATCCAATTACCCTCTTGTGAAATAAATCTTCAACCCTAAACAATAGATTGTCTTATCTTGGTAACCAACTTACCCTCTCTCCATTTCCAAATAGTCTAAAGGTATCCTATATGGATTGTTTATATGCGTGTGCGTGTGGACTATTGCAGATTGTTAAGATGCCTTTATTTATTTTTTTGGGACTTGGGTCTTATATTTTGCAATTTGCATGTTATTTTAGACATTAGAATTCTTTTGAAACAGATGTAGTTACTATCTATAATAGTGTCATTAGTTTTAATATATCTGTAATGCATTTTGCTTCAAAAATTAATTTTGCAATGACAAGTTTAATGTTTCAAATTTTAATCATACGAAAACGGTTTGAGCCTCATTTGAAATTTTTTTATAAATTGGACTGGATTAGATTGGACTAGATTCAAACTCAAGATAAAATATTTGGACTTGACTTGATTGGAATCAGAAAAAATATTCAAAATGAATTTGGACTCGATTTCTCGAGTCTAAAAAACCATGGACTGGATTTAAATTTTAACAAATTCCAGCGTATCCAATTTACACCCTAAAAACTAAAATGTGGTTGTTACATTACACTTTATTTGAATAGCAAAATAGGAGGAAAGAAAGGGGATGGGAAAGAAAGAGAGGGGGAAGATGAATCTCCATGATTCCTCTAAATCTCTCCTATTTGAGAGGGATGCGAGAGGAAAAATGAATCAATTTCTCTCCCTCGTTTTTTTTTCCCAATCTCTTATCCAAGTAAGGAAATGTGTTCTCTCTTTTCTTTCTCTCCATTGCCTCATATCCAAACAAAGTGTTAAGTCTATGTATTTTGAAAATAAGATGGAACATAAAAAATTTAGAATCTATATTTGATACATAAGTTTACTGGATAATTTTGTAATTCCAATTAAGATGAGGCTAGTTAGGTCCTATTTTTTTAGATTTATTTTCAATTCAATTCAGTTAATTTCAATTAAATTATTTTAAATTATTTACTTTCTCTTTGTAATTCAGTGTTTTTTCAATTTAATTTAGTTAATTTCAATTCAGTTCAATTTTCCTCGGTGTAAAATAACGGGCCTTCCTATTACACATTAATTGTTGTTTCAGAAGACCGTGTACATGAATTCAACACATGATGGTGTAAGTAAAGGTGCTTGACATTCCCAAAAAAAGGGGTGCTTGACATCATACCTGACATATGAATTTATTATATAGAGTATTACCATTTCATTAAAAAAAGGAATATCACGCTTGGGGACACAAATTTGTCCCAACTATAATCATTGATTTCAGTAAGTTATTCTCTAACAATATGAATACCTCAAATTTGGCAATGTCTAGACAAGTAGACGAGTGCTCACTAGATTTGAAAAATAAAATCCTCTAAATAATATGTTTTACTAAAGCTCCATAATTTTGAATTGAGAAAAATTATATTGAAATGATTAAACTAAACTGAACTGAATTAAACTGAAATGAGAGAAACAGAACATAATTGAAATTAATTGAATAGAACTAGACTAAACTGAAATTAACTAAACTGAAAATAAGTCCAAAAGAACAGATACTAATATAACCTATGTACCCGTGATGGCCGTGAATTTATTATATTTATTTGTTTTGGCCCCGTCCCTTTCTGCTCCGAAGAGGAAGGTTTGGATCTTTCAATCTTATGTCGTGAGGGATGTGATCTATGTTAGGTCCATAAGATACCACAGCTTTTAGTGTTCTATGATTGACCTCCGAATAATGAGTAGGTAGTTCTATTGAACAGAAAGCAGTCGACAATTGATCTTTTTTGGCGATATTAGAGGCGAATTGGCTGCTGGATTTCGGCCCACAACTAGAAGGGTTGCAATTTAGGAGTCCCTCACGGCGGATACGGCAAACGGAGACATGAACCAAGTAGGAAGTAGAATGGGAGTATCACAACAAGTTTATCCTTCATCAATATTCTTGTACTAACGGATCACATCCAAAGCTATGTTTTCAAACTCTGTGGCCATGACACTATTAATCAACTATGCCAAAACAAATGTTACAAGTAGTCTAATGTTAACCATGGCACTACTAATCTACCATGCCAAAACAAGAAGAGTTACAAGTAGTATCGCGTTGACCATGGCAGTACTAATTTACTATGCCAAAACAAGTGTTATAAACTTATAACTAGTATTGGTTGTTTTGTGAAACGATTAATTCTATAACTAGACAAGTTTTTAGTACTACGACTAGGCAAACAAGTACGATTGTCGAGCAAAATTATAATCTAATATATAGAAATTTCACTAGCAATGAAAGATGGTAGTGACTTCAGATATTTCAAAGATGGCATCTTATCTTTTAATTGATGACTTTTTTACATCTTAAGCTAATCAAAGCACCACAAATGTTAGTTGTTGCGTACCGAAGCAAAGTACCGAAGCTAGGCAGCTAAATTATAAGGGATCCATAAGATGGACCCCACAATATAGCAGAGTGCACACAAACAAATTAACTGTAGTAAGTGAAGTGGGTGGGACCCATTGGGCTATAATATAGTCAACCCGTCCTTCCCAAACACTTTCGTTGTTCTTGGGTCGAAATTGGTGTGCCGTGACCGTGTGTTTCAAGCTCTTCTTTTTTTCTTCTTCCCAATAATTTGACTTATGATGCTTCAAAGAAAATTACAACTCCAAACAAACCCTATACAAACACACCAAACCCAAAAATGAACCAAAAAATAAAAAATAAAAAGACGGGGAAGTTGGGTTAAAAATGCTTTAATTTGACTTTGACTTTTGTTCTATATATTTAAGTAGTGAAGAAATTAATTGTATGTCCTAGTACTAGAACTAATATGGAACCATTATTATTCAAATTCAACTACTGCACTAATGCACAACATACATTATGTTAATGTACATAAAGAGAGGAGGGGGGAAGAGAGTGATTAGTTCTGACAAAATGCGATTGCCATGGAGTTAGTCTAGTTTTGATTCATCACCTTGACTTGAGTGGGTCTAGTCTCTAAAGTTATAGATGATGAAGTTTGACCGACATATGTGTATTTTTAATTTTGTTTTTTTGTGGTGGGTGAGTTGCTTTTTTCCCCTCCATAGACGATTGTTTGTTAATAATTGTATGGCATAATCTCTTGATGGGAAATTTATGGATTTTGGTGATATATAATCTCTTTTAGGATATAATAACAGTATACTATCTCCGTATTTTTTTAGTTGCATCATTTGCTTTTGTGAAACTATTCATCAACCAACTTTGTTAAACTATCTCGCATCATTATATAAGAAAAAATATAATCAAGTGGGGTCTTGTTAGATTCGTCTCAATGCGAAGATTCCAAATATCAAAATTTTATAATTTTCAATTACACCCAATTTTAAAGATATTAACATTCAAAGAAGTGTCTCGGCAAATGTGAAAAAGCAAATGATGCAACTAAAATAATACAGAGGTAGTATAGTATAGTACAAATTGTTAGCCTGAGCTTAGTTTAACATATATTATATGTTTTGTTATGGATCAAATTTTAATAGTTTAATATTAAATCTTCATAGTCAATTTATAATATAAAATTAACTAATTTACTTTATAAAATATAATTAGAAAAGATTATCCAAAATTTCTTGTAAAAAAAAGATAGTTTTTTTTAATAGAATATAAAATTACAAGGCAAGTATTAGATTGCAACAATGAAAAAAAGTAAAAAACTTATATGCACATGGTCCACACTAAATTAGTGTGTTCCTCATGCTAATTCATGTAATTATTTATGAAAAAAGGGTCGCTATAAAACAAATAGATATAAAAGATGAGTAGATATAGATTGTAACGTTTGACTATGTGTAAAAAGGTTACTAAGTAACCAAAGTAAAAATTTTCATTATGATAAACTAATGTGAAAAAAACGATCACTATGGTAGATAGTAACTGTATAATGTAACTTAAGATTTTAAAATGTAACTATATAAAAAAAAAGGGTCACTATGTTAAATGAGTTGCTTTGTTCCACAATAATATTAGTATTGATCGGGTCCACGCAAGACTAAATCAAGTATTAGAGTCATAACTAGTTATTAGGTCTGGACTATGCCCCGGGTAAGAAAAAATTTCATTTGTTAATATGTACTTTAAAATGATAACACTACATACAACTTGGTCTAGTCGTTAAAATATTTATGAACTTGAGGTTATAGGATCAAAACCTATACTATTTAATTTCTAATTTTTTTTATTGTACATAGATTACATGAACTAAAACTTCCTAGGAAGAGCGCCACATGGCATCGTTCCTTGTTTAGTCGCAACTTTTAATATGTTTACTAGTATTTTGGCCCGGACGATGCCTTGGGTCAGTTACAATTATCAAATATATTATTGTTCATAATTTCATAATTGATTTTATTAGCTTGTCGTAATTCTCTATAGTGCGAAATTGAAAAATGGACGTTATTGCATGATAAGTTGTTTTAAAAATATTTTAATGAATTGGAAACTAAAATAACAATTTCAATGGAATTGAGGTAAGTTAATGTTATTGCCTTAATAAAAGTTGTTAGAGATCAAAATGTTTGTCTATGTCTTTATAGTTACATATAATTATAAGACTTTATTACGTTTTACTTTGAAAATCAAACATTGAAATTATAGTGGATTGGTGGTTAAATGCTCACATATCATTTCAAAGTTCATGTGTTCAATTCCTAGTAGCTACACATTGTTAATATATTAAAATTTAAAATGAGCTCATAAACATGTGTACTAGAAGTTTGAGAAAAGTAACACGTGGCACCGTTCCTTCAATAGGATCGCCTTTTAATATATTTGTATAGATTTATATAGACATGTTCTCTAAAGCAATTAAAGACGCATTATCCCTGTCACAGACTTGTCTATGGGGTGATGCCAGACCCTAGTTAGCGTACTACTTATCACTACCATAGGACATCATCACCACTCCATCTTTGGCAGCCAGCACTCGTGAATCTTACTAATTTAGAGGCCATTTAGTTTGGGATTTTTAGAAAAGGGTAAGAGAATCAAATAGGATGATTCCATTACTTGTTGTTTGTTAACACATTTTAATCATTTTCTTTACCCTCCTCATTACCCCAAAGTCCTCTACTTCCATTACCCACCCCCCCTAAGGTTTCACTTACCCTTTTCCTTCTCTACTCCATGGTCACTTTGACCAATGGTTGACCACCACTCCGACCACCACCCCAGGCACTGTACCACCACCCGAACCACCGACCCACCATCCTAGCCACCGTACCACTACACCAACCACCGACCCAACGTCCTAGCCACTGTCACCACCACCTCCACTACCCTAACCACCACGCTACTGCCGTAAACAATTACCGCGCCACCACCAAACCATCGAAAACAAAATCCACCACATGCACCCATAAACCCATCACCACTTCCTCCCAAACAACACAACCACCCACAAATCCACCAACAACACTAGAAAAACTCATGAGCCTAAAAACTTGAAAGAAAAAAATTTAAGAGTAAGAATGGATGAATACTTCTTCTTATCAATAATTATGAAAACTTCAGATCTGAAATTTTTATGGTCGAATTTGACCTTTAAAATCTCAAATTTCTCCTTCAATGGTGGTAGAGAAGAAAAGAAAGAAGGGGGACGTCGGTTACTTGGCGGTGGTGATGGGTGGCGGTGATTTCGCGGTGGTGGTGGACGGTGGTTATCGACAGTAGTGAAGTGGCAGCGGCGTGAGGTGGAGGTGGTTCTTGGAGAGAGAGGGAGGGAGAACATGGTGGAGAAATTGTGAGAAGTTGAAGAGGAGTTCTTTTTTATCCCAAAGAACCTTTTATTCAAAAGGTTTTCCTTTCCATTCTCCTTGTTTCTCTTTCTTTTATATATATATATATATATATATATATATTATATTTATATATATATTATATATATATATATATATATATATATATATAGGAATGGGATCTTGTGAAAACCACTAGTTAATCTGAAAACTGAAAACAAGCAATCTCAACCGTTAGATCATCCATAATATAATCTAACGGACGATATTCACGGATGAGTTTTGAGCCAAAAAATCAAGCTGCTTTCTCTCTCTCTTCCTCTTTCTTCTCCTCTCTCTCTCCTTCGTTTATTCTGATACTCAAACTTTCTCTCTCCTCTTCTCCTCTCTCTCTCCTTCGTTTGCTTTCTCTCTCTTCCTCTCCTCACCGGTAATTTTCTCTAACCTCATCTCAACTTCCATAGCAGACCTCTCTCTCTTACTCTCGAATCCGCCATTTTCGCTCTCCAAGCTAATGGCTTCGACCTCAGTCAACAATGGCGTCGGCCGCCATGGATTAGTTGCTGTCGAAACGCTGATGAATTTTCTTTGGAGCTGTCGAAATCACATGATCTATTTGATCCAAATGATGATTTATTAACCTCTGTAGCAAACTGCGAGACTCAAGGATATGGACACTCTTCCTTCGTAGTCAGAATCAAATATTATGCAGAATCAAAAAAAAGATGTTACAGATATTATGCAGTTTTACCTGTAAGGTGGCGATGCAGGCAAAGGAGAAATGCTTGAATGTGCCAAAAGAGTTGAATAATATTAAATTTCTCTGTTTTCTGGTTTGAGAGTTATGTGATTTGATGAGTAATTGTTAATTTTATGATAATTTTGAGCTTATGAGTAACCCAAAAAACCCAAAAAGAAAACCCCAATTTTCACTCTCTCTCTCCTCTGTTTCGCCCCCCACAACTCACCACCGTCGGCCACCTCGCGCGACGCCGACTCTGTGCCGCGCTCCGTCGCACCTCCCCCCTGCCTCGCCATTGCTCGTCGCACACTCGCCGGCCACTCGCCGGACCTGCCAACTTTCTCGCACTCTAAGAAGCAGAGGTCACTACATTTCCTTAAAAGAAATTCTGATGTCTCTATTTACTAATGCAAGCCCAAGTTTATAACCTTTAACCTTTACTAATTTCCAAAGTATTGTTATTAGTTGCTGTTTTAAAGCTATTTGTTACCCCCTCTCACTAACATATTTTTGGCGAAATTCATACAAAGTATTGTTATTAGTTGCCAAAGTATTGTGATTAGTTGCTGTTTTAAAGCTATTTGTTACCCCCTCTCACTAACATATATTTCAAGGTAAAAAGTTACCTTAAAAGTGGTAATAGTTACTCTTATAATAAATAAAGTTACCCTTGAAATATATAGAACTATCCTTAATATAATAAAGTTACCCCAAAACTGACAAAAGTTACCCTAAAAGTGTTAAAAGTTACCCTAAAGGGGTTAAAAGTTACTTTGTTTTCAGTTTTCAGCCTAAGAGTGGTTTTAGCGGATCCTTCCCCTATATATATATATATATATATATATATATATATATATTATATATAATTATATATATATATATATATATAATGGCTAGGTTGTAAGCAAGGAGAACCTCTGTTCTATCTACCTTCTTTATCTCGCATAAGAGGAATTTCCGACATTTAATTTTGTTTTGACATCATGCATTATACCGAAAATGTCAAACAAAGCTTGATCTTTTATGCACAAGCGAAGAATATTTATGGAGTCCGAGAAGATTCTAATGCATGACAAACCTTTTTTCTCTGCTTCAGATAACCCCTGTAAAAGCGCAGAGCAGAAGAAGCGATCACTTTTTTGTTACCTTCTAGAATTTTTTGATCACTCATGAACCTGACCCACCCAATTCCAGCTTCAGGAAATTTAGTTTTTTTTTTTTTTTTTTTACTTTTCTAGGCTCCATCCACCCATATATTGCAGATTTCACCCTGGCAAGAGCCCAATCTGACGAAAAGGCCATTAGAGGTGGGGTTTATGGATCTGTCCTTGACAGAATTTGAGCCACTGAAATCGTATTTTGCTTCCTCCTCAGCCAGTAATAGAAATATATTAGACATAACAACGTTGGGAGAGACATCAGCTGATCTGAAGACTACATTATTTCTATGGAGCCAAATAGCCCACAACGTGCCTATAAAGCACCTTATCCTAGTAATGTCTCTTCCATCTGATTTCCGAAAATATTTAGGAAGTTCCATATCCAGATTTTGATCAGAATAAAGATGTCACTATGAATTCTTATACCCAGAGCCGATAATCTCCAAATATGTTCAGTAACCTCACATTCTCTAAATAATTCTGTTCCTTCGTACCTGTTACACAGCATGCAAGTAGGGCAGACTTGAATTTTCCTTTTTAGCAGATTAATAGCCAGGGCCAACGCACAATTTAGTAATCTCCATATGAAGAATTTCCACTTAGGACGTAAGTCTAGGCTCCAAAATTTATGCCAACCCTTTATTTCTTCTGAAGAAGAGTTCAACTTCCCGGCACTTCGTACCATGTGAGCATATACATCTTTCACTTTGATATCACTAGAGCAAGACTCACTCCAAACGTATTCATCATGACGTCCTCTTCCGAAGACTTGTTTTATATTAGTAATTGTACACAAATCTTATATACGATCGGCCACACCGAAAATTTCGCGTGTGGCCGACCCAATCTAATTTCACTAGTGGAAAAATGAAGAAGGGCTGCGCTGAAAAAGGCCTGTAGGGCTGCGCTTTTTGACAGAAGCCCTTTCAGTAGCAGCCCTTCACTTTTTAAGTAGGGCTGCGCTAGAAAAGCGCAGCCCTTAAGCTAGAAGGGCTGCGCTAGTTAGGAAAAAGCGCAGCCCTTCTAGCCCAGAAGGGCTGCGCTAGTTAGGAAAAAGCGCAGCCCTTCTGAGCTAGAAGGGCTGCGCTTTTTCCTAACTAGCGCAGCCCTTCCTACCAAAAAAAAAAAATTAATAAAAAAAATTTTTTTTTGACATTTTTTTACTCATAATCTCACATTTTTTGAAATTAAACAGAAGAGAAACGAAACGAAAATACTAAACCCAAAACAAAAAAAAGAATGAAACGAAAATGAAAAAAAGGAACAAAAACTAATATACAAAGAGAAGTATACAAGAACATTAATCAAAACAAAGATGAAAATACAAGAAATTATATACAAAGAGAAGTATACAAGAACACTAATCAAAATAAACAAAGAGAAGTATACAAGAACATTAATCAAAACAAAGAGAAGTATACAAGAACATTAATCAAAATATATAAACAAAGAGAAGTATACAAGAACATTATAGATTTGAAAATACAAGAAATACCTCCAAACATTAACCTAATAATGTTTAAATACATAAAACAAAACTCTAATACATAATTTAAGGGAAAAAAAAATTCGGAAAAACTTAAAATGCCTATTTGGAGGCTTAAACGAACTCGGGTGGCTTAAAAAGCCTAAACATCACAGCATAGCAGTGAGTTTGACTCTTTGGCTCGTTCCGCTTCCGAAAAGGTATCACAATAGGCAATCGGACTCTGTCGACATGATTCGTGCAAATCATTTCAGCGTTTTTGTCGCAATATTTCTGGGAGTTTTTGAGAGGATTAGGGAGAGAGAAGGCGGAGAGGGAGGAGGGATGTGAGAGAAGGAGGAAAAGGAATAATGAGGGACGTGAGAGAGGAGAGAGAATGAGGGATAATATATCTGAATCCCCGCTCAATATTTCAAAGCCCGCGGTTTCGAAATTTCAAAATTTTTCAGGAAGGGCTGCGCTAGTTTTAAAAAAGCGCAGCCCTTCTCAAGGTGAAGGGCTGCGCTTTTTTAAAAGGCGCAGCCCTTCAACCATAGGGCTGCGCTTTTATCAAAAGTGCAGCCCTTCTTGCGCAGCCCTTCTGTTTTTTCCCCTAGTGTTTGAAATAATAAGCCCAACAAACAGTAACACACACCTTTCACTATTACTAGAATCACCACTAATACAAACCTGCCTTTCACACAAAGTCCACACCATGGCTACTCCCTTTTCTCTCTCCTCTACTACAATTTCACTCTCTTCTTATTCATCTTCATGTCCAACTTCTCTCCTTCAATCACTTTCGAAGCTTCAACAATGGCGACACCGTAGAACTCTGTCGACGATGCACCTCCTAGTGTTTTCGAAGCTTCAACAATGAAGAACTCCGCAGAACTCTCACTCGTTTCTCCCTTGGGATATGTATTCGCCGATTTTAAGAAAGCCTATGTGTTTTCTTAGCAATAATGAGTAACCCCAAAAGTTCACAAAAGTAAACGCATTTATTCAAACGAGTAACCTCATTCATTCATAAAAGTAACTGAATAGTTACCACATTTATTCAAATGAATAACCTCATTTGTTCACAAAAGTAACCTCGTTTTTTTCATACGATTAACCTCGTTAGTTCATAATGTTAACCTTATTTAATCATACGTGATCCTATTTGATCAACTAACCCTAATTGTTCACAAAAGTAACCCCATTTTATTATATGAATAACCCCATTTTTATCATATGATTACCCAATTAATTCATACTAGTAATGTCATTTAATCTATGAGTAACCTCATTTAATCTTATGAGTAACCCAATTAATTCATACTAGTTGCCTCATTTATTTATACAAGTAACTTCAATTAATCATATGAGTAACCTCATTTAATCGTACGAGTAACCCCAAAGGCTCACAAAGGTAACTGCATTTTCTTATGAGAGTAACCACATTTATTATAGAAGTGACACCATTTTATTGTTAAAAGTAAACACATACTCATACAAGTAAGTCCATTTGGTCATAAGAGTAACTCCATCTATTCATAACAGTAACTCCATTTGTTCATAAGTGTTTGTGCATAAGGGTTAACTTCAAAAGGTCACATCTCACATCACACTTAATATTTTGGAAAGATTCGAGTTGGAGATGAAAATTTGGCTCGGTAGCTTTCTAACACCTGGTCAAAAACTCGATTCCCATGAGAAACAAGTGAGATATGACCATTTCAAAATGCGCTAATGGGATGCATGACAGGTTGTTGCGCACACGGCCACACCTGTAATTTCGCGTGTGGCCAGCCACACGCAAGACGTGCTATTAGTTGTAAGGGTTTGATATAGGTATTAAAGATATTTTTACTATCATTTGCTTTATCTTATTTCATGATTAGATTATACTCCATATCAGTCAATTCTGTTCATTGATCATCTAATGTTTAGTATAATATTACTATATTTTTAACATGTTATAGAAGTAGTGACTAGTATTTAGGCCCGGGCGTTATCCTGGGTTGGCATTATTTTTCGAACTTGATATGCATTTTTTCTATTCCCATTAAAGTATATTAAGGAAAACTCAATATTTAAAAGGTACAAATATAATAATGTGGACAATTAAAACATGATTAAAAGTTGGTTGAGATAGTAATTGTTTCATGTATAATAGCATTGTGGCAAGAGGTCATGGGTTCAAATCTTGTTGCAAGCTAATTATACTTTCCTTAATTGACATGACTTATGTAGATATTGGACAATTCTAGTGGAGTAACAGAGGTGCCACATGACGTGTATGCATTGTCACGCACGTCTTTTAATATATTTGTATAGATTAACACTTAAAACCATGTATATAATTCTCCATTTTTGTACCAAATAAAACCTAATTGATGCTAATATCGGAAACAAAAGACCAAATATTCCTCTTTTCATTTACAACATAGAAGTGGTTCTCTACCTATTCCACCAGTATTCCAGTCTACACCTTTCCCCTCAAAGAATAGACAAACAAAGTTAATTAATGTGTGTGGAATTAATTGTCACATTAATAAATAATAATGTAATTTGAATTAATACTGTGAAAACAAATTTTAAATAGATGTAATATTAGTACCATAGGTATATATGTTGTGAATATTGAGATTTCTCACACGCAAAACTGTATTTTTATTAAGATTATAGAGACTGTCATTGTTATTATTGGTCATAATAATCTTAGATGCCAGCACACTGATCTACTACTAATACAAAGCGATACCTTCTAGTACAACACAAAGGATAGTTTATTATTGAGAGCAAAGAGTAGTTCATCCAACTTTTGCTTAGGGCATTAAAAAAATAAGTGAAGAAAGGTACATTTGATACGATCAATATATATATACCTAATTTAAGAGATTTGTGTCATAAAATATGGAGGGGATTCCAAAGCATCATGCTTGATTACTTCATGTTTAAGGGTAATATAATCAGTGGATGTATAAATAGTCCAAAATCAGTGACATAAGCTCTCTTTAGTCAAAAACTTTACCTTATTTTGTTCCGTTAATCATAGTTTTATAATTTGGTTGAAGTTGTCTATTGGCTGCTTTATTTTAGTTGGTGCCTTATGCAGAATGCACCCGTGGTCATCATGGATAATGGACCACAATTTTTTTTTTAAAAGAAACAAATTTGAGAATAATGTGGCCATTTTAAAGTGGAAAATATCTTTTGTGTGTAATAATAGCACATACTAGTCATTAACGATGAGAAATCGAAATTCAGGTAGGGACTAATAACTAGCAACTAGAGAGGACAATAATATCCTTAAATCCAGCCGACTTAAATGTAGTAAGCATGTCCAGTCAACAATATAATCCCGGTAATTTTAACTTTTAACCATCTGAAGAGGAAAGTTATTACAATCAACCATAAGTT